>NW_007729775.1:88338-89913 GCF_000696425.1 Galeopterus variegatus | reverse complement strand
CAACTGTCACTTCCTGGTATTAGGACTCAGTGTTGTCAGACTCTCTGATCTTTTAAAAGAAGCTAAATCTCGTGGTTTAAAAAAGTTGGTCCAAATCTGTTTGTTCTGAGCAGCATTTTAAAACAATAAATGAATAAATAAATAAAATACATTAACAAACTGAGCATAGCTCTGAAGTCTGATTTCTGCCCTGTTCCAAGTAAGCTCAATTGAAAGTCTCCCCTGCTATAGGTGCTTAGGAAACAGTGCTGATGTCCTTGGGTGGGATCCTGGTTTGGTGAGTTAGTGATGGAGTGGAAATAAGTCTCCCAGAAGAGTCTCCTCCCTTACCACTATCCTCCTGACAGTGCAGTTCAGGGGCAGGTGTTGACAAGAATGGGTCCCAATTTCAGACCTCCTTGAGTATCTTTCCAACTGGACTTTGAACAACAATGTGAGATGGCACCCTGACAGGAACAGTAGCCCCTTGAATTAATATCCATCCTCAAATTTTTTCTGAGAAGGTTGGAGACATTGTAGCTGGGTTGAGGTGAATGTCCAACATACACTTAAAGATGACCAATACACAAGGAAATAAGACACTATGAACAAGAACCTGTGGAAAGAATAGACAACAGAAACAGAGTCACACACTTCAGATATTAGAACTATTAGACATAGAGTATAAAACTGTGCTTACTATGTTAAAAGAAATTTAAAAACATTGAAATTTTCAGCATGGAACTGAGAACTACAAAATATGTAACAGATTTTTAAAAAGGAATTCTAGAATTAAAAATGCAATAGCTGAAAAGAAGAGGTTGATAGATAGTTTTAATAACAAATTAAACACAGCTAAAGAGAAAATTACTGAACTGGAATTTAGGTCAGAAGAAACTGTTCAGAGTGCAGTGCTTAGAGATGAAAAGATGAAAACCAGAAAGGAGGGTAAAAGACAAGAAGGACAAAATAAAGTTCTAATATATGTTTAATTGGAGTCTCAGAAGGAAAGGAGAAAGAGGAGAGAGTGAGAACAGGGTAGGACGAATATTTTCCATTACTGAGGAAAGACATCAACCTATAGATTCAAGAAAGATCCAGACGCAGGAGGGCTCAGTAATTCATTGGCTCAAAGGGGTTAGAAACCAGTACTTTGCAAATCACTGGTCCTAGATGGAAATTGAGTTGGAGGTCCCCATCCTAGGGGGAGTGGGAGTTGGGAGCAGGGTACTAATGGAAGTAAAGTTTTAATTAATTTACTTTGTGAACTTAATCATTTATTCATTTACTTATTCATCTATTCATTACCTATTTGTTGAGTACCTACTAGGTTTGAGTTATTGTAATTGGCACTTGGTCAGAAAAAGAGAAGTCTTAGTTTTAAAGGAGATGTTTGTCCTTGAATAAGGCAAGATGTTTAGGGAGTTTAGTGTCTGGGTGCCCAGAAGCAAGATTGTAACTGGACGTCCATGATGATGGGGATTAGAGGCTGGTTTGGGGAGAAAGGCAGTTTAATTGGAAACAACCCAAACTAGTACCTATGAAGTTGCTGACCCATCTGTGAAGACAGCAATTACTTCAGGAAGAGGTAATTTG
>NW_007729775.1:47556-87658 GCF_000696425.1 Galeopterus variegatus | reverse complement strand
TACCTATGAAGTTGCTGACCCATCTGTGAAGACAGCAATTACTTCAGGAAGAGGTAATTTGGTTTCCAAATAAGCTCTTTGATACTCTACTGGGATTTGTAGGGTTTTTGAGAACCTGATCAACTTAATGGCATTTGTATTTTATTCACGTTTCTTCATTTTTTGGTAAAACTTATTGTAATGAAAGGAGTCTGCTTAAACTCTACTAAAAGGTAGAAATGAAGGGGTTTGTGTGTTGGTGTGGGCTACAGGAAGGGAGGCCAGCAGCCCTGTGAAGTTCACACATTTGGTGCAGTTGGTATTAGGGAGGGTACTCCAAGGCACACCTTTAAGGGACAAAGCCAGGACTCTTTGAACACCCGGCCCACCTGGAGGTTTGGGAAGGCTTGGAATGCTTGAATCACATGCAAACTTGGGTGTTGGCTCTTGACTTTTTTGGGCTCTCAGACCCCTTTGAGAATGTGATGAAGCTCATTACCAGAAAAGTGCACATATACACATTCCCCATGCAAATTTAGGGGATTCGTGGATCCTTGTCTAAAATCCTTTGATCTATTCACTTCCTCATTGTAATTTGGGGAGATTGANTTGGGGAGATTGAGGTCTGCATTGGTGGTGATTTGTCCAAGTTCTCACAGCTGGTGGTAGCACCAGCACTCTAACCCAAGGGTATGGTCCTTTGGTCTGGTGCTTTTCTCCACTCACTCCACCTTGCCCATGCAAATTTAGGGGATTCGTGGATCCTTGTCTAAAATCCTTTGATCTATTCACTCCCTCATTGTAATTTGGGGAGATTGAGGTGTGCATTGGTGGTGATTTGTCCAAGTTCTCACAGCTGGTGGTAGCTCCAGCACTCTAACCCAAGGGTATGGCCCTTTGGTCTGGTGCTTCTCTCCACTCACTCCACCTTTTCTTCCTTGGAAGCTCCCCAGATGGAGTGGGGCTGCTGTATTCATGTGAGAGGTGGTGCTCTCACTGGTCATCGTATGGGGGAAGGCGAGCTCATTAAGTTTCTTGGGGTAGAATAAGGTTCATGAGATGTTTTGGGGGGAATATCAGTGGGTAAAGAGCTCATGAGGGGAACCCTTCTGGAGAGAGAGATCCTTCTCCTGAGGGGCCTTGGAGGCCAGTACTAGCTGCTTTTTAACCCAAAAGGCACTGGGGAGTTTGCCAAAGCTCTTGCATAGAATAGGGTAGTAATAAAAGTGCCATTGCAGGAAGCTGGTTCCTGCAGTCATGTTCTCTTCTCTCATAGCAGACAGGTCTCCAGAGCAACCCAGGGCTTGGGAGACAGCCTCAGACTCCCAGTGTGGCCTTAGCCTGGCTCATCCTTCCTGGAATCCACCAGACCAAAGCTTTAGGGGCAGGTGGAGCCTGACCCCAGGATGAATCTTCTCTGGGTTTTCTCTCCTCTCTCTTCATCTGTGTTTCTGCTTCCTCTTGCCTCCCCCTCCCTTTGCTGTGGGGAGAGCACAAAGGGGGGGTGGGGGTATGAGGGGCACACACCAAACTCTCATTGTCTTTCAAGAAAAATTATGATTATTAAGGACTCGATCTTTGGGTCTCAAAATACCACAGTGAAAATGCCTGTTCCCCCAGTTCCCTTCCCTCTCTCCCCATCATCACTCCTTTCTTAATCAGCACCACTGATAATTGCACTGGGGGGCAGGTGTGGAAGTCACCAGGCTCTTCAGCAGCTAAGAGAAGAAGTGGGGTCTGGAGGGATGAGAGTAGGTGTGGTCAGAGCGAGGTGCGGCTGGGGGACAGGGCGGGGATGACGTGCACCGTGGGTAGGGTAGTGAACCAGCTTCAGGCTCTTGCTGCTGAACATTGAGCAGTTTCCCGGCACACTTAGCTGAAGGTAGACTTCTTCCCCTTCCTGGCGAATGTTTGATTTGGAGTTTATTGATTCCATTTGCCAGAATATTTTCCTTAACTATTTTTTGAATCTAATGCACACCATATACACCCATAATGGCTCTAGCTAGCCTTGTTCTTCTGCAGAACCAATAAAGCAATTTGGACGAGATGAAATTGAACTCAGAGGCATCGGGAGAGGATGGCTGGAGATCTGGGCAGGGAGGGATGATGGGGTCGAGATAAAGGATTCAGGAGGTGGGGAGAGGCAGGGCTGAAAAGCTGTAAAGCACTGTGGATACAGAGATGTGGGAAGGAACGGACAAAAGAAAGGAAGTTAGACAAGGGAGGGATAAGGAAACAGGAAAGGGGAAGAGGGACAAATACATTACATCCAGCTCACAATTTTGTGTGCCGTTGGGGATATGGTTGAGTTGTCTGTGGGTGACCCTCTAATGACTTTGGAGGTACCAACTCTAATTTCTTCTCTCTCAGCCAACCTTTCATGAGAGAAGCAAAGCAGACATCTGTGTTGGACAATATCATCTGCTCAGCATCCCTTCCCCACTCTCATTGTGTAGCAGCCATGTCATGTGAGCAGGACTCAACTCCTGGGTTGGTCTAAGCCAGTCATGGTATTCCTACCTCCTGGCCCCAGCGATTGGTTGAAGAAAAGGCAGGTAACCCAGGATCCAGCCAATCAATGCATAGGATTCTCCCCACCCTGTGATTGGTTTGAGAGCTACCTTGTGATATAAGTTGGTCCAATCAGAGAGAAAGATGGGATTTTTGTTAAAAGTTGGAGTAAGAAAAGCCTTTTTAAATCTCCCTGGTTATGAACAAAGAAGCGAGGGCCCCAGAGCAGCTAGCAATCACTTCACTCCCATGAGGGAATTCAGTGTGGGCGTGAGGCTGATCCATTAGGAGGATAGAGTAGAGAGAATCACAGAGAAATAGAGCTGAGTCTTACGGTACACCACAAACCTCCGGTCAAACCCGTCCTGAAGCCAGCACCTCCTTTAGACATTCCACTTACATGAACCAATAGGGTCTTCATTGTTTAAGTAATTTTGAGTTGGATTTTCTGTAATATATGAGAGGGTGGATGGTATAGTACTTAAACCAGTATCTTTAAATTTGATCTCTCTATTCTTCCAATTGCAGGTCTCATGAAAACTCTTTCAGAGTGTACCCACAGGCCCAGGTTGGGCAGGGCTCCTGATGGGCTCCTCTCCCAGAAGCTTAGCTCAGTCCCAGGGGCAGAGATGTGGCCAGTAGGGTAAGAGAAGGAGGGGAGAGTAAAAGGCCAGAGAATCCACTCCTGGTTGGTCAGCCCCTTTCTACCCAGCTGGCACACAGTCTCTCCTACTCAGTCCCAAGCCAGCCTTCAGAGCAGCTTTCAGGTCCAAGTACAGATTCCCCAGCCCAGCATCCAAGGCCAGTCCTCCCAGGTGCGTCTCCCTCCACTCCCCTCTGTGCCCCTCCCTACCAGCACACCCACCCTTCTCCTCCTCTGCACACCAGCCATAGGGGTTCTCTTTGCCTAGAACACCCTCTCTCACTTCTCTGTTTGGATCTCATCCATCTTCCAAGCCCTACCTCAACACCACCCATAAGCCCTCTCTGACTTTAATAAACCATTGAACACCTCTTTCTCCTGCTGGGGCTTCATCAGACTCCGCATGAAGTGGGGATGGGGAGTGGCAAGTGAGAATGTGTAATTTGAAAAACTATAATCAACTTGCCTATCGTTTTTTACATAAAACTGCCAAGTGAATTTAACAAACTGTTCTTGACTAGTGAAATTACATAGGAGACAGTGAGAGAAAGCATTATTGGGTCATAGGCTAAAAGGAATATGGCGAACTCCCACTCTAATTGATGAGTCCTCTGCCTTGCTTGACCTCCTAAGAGCCCTGCACCTTTCTTGCGCACTCTCTGGGTCCTGCTGTTCGCTGCAGATGTTTGTGCATTGATCTTGCTTCCTTCCTGGGTTGCACAACCACGGACTGCTGGAGCTGGGAGGGCCCTGGGAGAGGTCATCGGCTGCAGGGTCTGCCACCTGTTCTCCACAAGCTGCACATAAGCGATGGGTTCACCTTTGCAGTGTGCTCCTAAAGTTATTAAAAAAGCTGAGTTTGAAAGCTGTCACCCCTCACCTTTCTTTTATATTCAAGAAAGCATAAAAGAAAGCGTATAGTTCTGGAGCAAAAAGATCACTGCTTGGCTTTTTAAAGACCTTAGTGAAACTGTGGTCTTGACAGCCTAATTTGTAGAGATAAAATGCTTTTCTACATTTATGAAGTAACCTTTTACATTACCAGAGCAAGGCTTGGAGGTCCGCATATATTTTAAGCTAGGGTGTGGTGAGCTTCCTGCTCCACCAGAAGGGGGAAGCTCTTCCAGTCTCTGTGATAGTGAGGAGGGGGCAGTGGGCTCTTCGCCCCTCCACGTCACCCTTGCTTGGTCAGACTTCAGAGTGGGGGGGTGAGAGACAGATGTTCCACGTAGGTGTGGGGAACCTGAGACTACAGGGCTTGTGCCCTGCTTTCCAAGTGTGGCTTGAGGTGAGGGCAGGACTCCCAGAGAAGGTCCGGGTTTGGTGTGGCCCAGGGCCAAACGTGGCATAGCTCTGGTTAAGGGAGATATCCAGGGTGGGTTTGGGTCAGTGTTCCTGCTTGCCAGTGCCCTGTGTCCAACACAGTAGAGGGTCCAGAAGTTCTGATGTGTCCCAGAGGGGAGATTGCAGAAGTGCTGAAAGAATTGGTGGGGGGAAGAGGCCTCCAGTCAGGGTGAGCAGGCCACGTGACTGGAGGTGGTGGCAGTGGCTGGGGACTTCATCTGGGGTGCTGTTGGGATCCCACAAAAGATCAGGTAGATAGGTGGCCTCGGTGATATCTCACAGAGGCTGACAATAGCCCAGAGGGGGGCAGCACGTGGGCTGGGGACCTACCCCTGGCCACAACCAGGAGACAAACTTCCCCTTCCCCAAAAGGCCATCCAAGGAAGGAGGATGGAAGAAATGGCAGCAAAAGGGACTTTGATCTTTGATTGCCTGTCTAAAATAGAATGTTTTACATGGAGTTTACTGGCAAGTTGATCTCCCCTACCACCCCCTGTAACCCGCATGTCCACCAAACCATCTGCAGGAATGGAGAACCTGGATCAAGACATGGTCAGTTATGGAAAATAAAGTTACTTTGTCTTACTCACCTGAGTTGTTGTGTGTAAACTCTACCCCTCACTTCAGTAATTATAATTTTGATGACTGATATGAAAGAGAACCTCAGGGAGCTATGGGAATGTGTACTGAGAGATCTGACCTAGTTTGGGACATCAGGGAGGCCTGCTCAGAGGAGGTGATGTTTCAGTGGAAACCTGGAAGATGTGCAGGAGTCAGTGAGGTGCAAAGGATAAGCAGTGTTTTAGGGGGTGGGTGACCCTTGCTGCTTCATCCTATATGAAAAGCCCTTCAGACTCCCCCAGGGTGGGCTCCCCTAAGGCAATCTGCCACACCGCCTGGCCAGGACCAGGAGCAATGGGACATTTCCCAGAGGCTCAGGGGGCCTGCTCTGCCTGCTTTTGTCTGGAAAGGGGTAGATGTGCGGAGAGCCCGGATCTGAGCCTCTGGCTAGGCAACCTGATAGATTGTTCTCCCTGGGAGTTTGTCCCTTGACCTCCACCAGCCACAGCCCCCAGCACCTTAAGGAGGCTCCCAGGGTCTTTGCTATCTGAGCAGGGTTGGAGCAGGGGGACTCACAGCCCCCACGTCCCCTGCCAGTCCATATGCCATGCTGTTCAGGCAGGAGCTGGTGCTTGGTGTTGGCTGCTCTGCTTAATGGTTGGGAAAGGAGGCAATCATGCACCTTCTGTCTGCTGGCCAAGAGCCTGTTCGGAAAAAGCCCATTAGTGGCCACTTTTCGTGCACCAGCCTCAATTAGCCTAAGCAGGAGCAAAGGGCAGCATGGGTAATAAAATCTGCAGCCAGCCAGAATGGAGCTGGGGCTCCCCTTCTAGTGTTTTGGGGTCCCTGTAAGGTCTGAGGGCTCCAGAGAGACCTGATGTGGGAGGATGGATAGCATTTGGGGGGATCTGTGAGAGGAGACAAAGAAAGACAGGTGTTAGCGTTCTCCTTGCTCTGGCTTTGAAAGTAAATGTTCCAGGTTATAATCAAAACCGCAGGATCGGAAGTTCTTGTTTGCTGAAAGCATCTGGACCCAGGCTGAGTGGTAACAAATAGACTGTAGTTCAGGAGGGCAGAGGAAAGCTTACCGGGAAGCTGATTCTCAGACCGGTAGGGCAGGGTTGGGGTGGGGAGAGGGTGGGAGCTGGATCGGCCTCAACCCTCTAGGGAGCAGCTCTGCTAGTGAGGAGCTCTGGAGGCAGCACCATGTCAATGCTTCATGCAGGGGGTGTAGGAGCTGAAGCCACGACCAAGGGTTCCATAGGGACCTCCTGAATAGACCTTTCAGAGCCCCCCTGTGGAAGTGTTTGGAGCCGTGGACCCAGACCTGGCTGCTGGGGAATTATTTTTCCCCTTAAGAGGAAAAATAATTTTATCTGGCAACCCTCTCCTGGACCTTGTATGAGGGGTAGGCATTCTGAAAAGGGGGTCAATTCTTTTCAGAATGCCTACCCCTCATACAAGGTCCAGGAGAGGGTTGCCAGATAAAATTTAGGATACCTGGTTAAATTCAAATTTCAGATAAAGCAACAAAAGTTATTTAGTATAACTGTGTCTCATGCAATATTTGGGACATACTTATACTAAACAGTTACTCATTGTTTATCTGAAATTCAGATTTAAACAGGTGTCCTACATTTAACTGGGTACTTTGTATTTTTATTTGCAAAATCCAGCAGCCTCTCAGGGTTTTTTCCACAGGGTGATGGGATGTCTTCTCCCAGCACGTGGGAGTCTGCACCTTCTCTGCCCTGGGCCTATCCTGGGGGTGCGCAGACCACTTTGGGAAGTCACCTGAGACCCTGGCTAACTCTGATCAGTGTCTTTCTCATACCGGCCATGCTGGGGAAACTGCTTCCTTTTCTGAGCTCTGGTGGGCAAGGCAGAGGCAAAGGATATTTGTGAAGAGGAGATCCTGGAGGTGAGAGGAGGGGGCTCAAACCTGCAGGAGTGCCCCTTCCCCAGCTGAGCAGAACCAAGATCGTCTTTTTCTTTAATTGACACGTAATAATTATACATATCTATGGGGTACAGAGTGATATTTTGATACATCTATACAATGTGTGATGATCAAATCAGGGTAATTAGCATATCCATCACTGCAAACGTTTATCATTTCTTTGTGCTGAGAACATTTGAATTCTTCTCTTCCAGCCATTTAAAAATACACAATTATTGTTAATTATAGACACCTAGCACTACTACAGAACACTAGAACTTATTCTTCCTATCTAGCTAGAAATATGAATCCTCTCCCACCCCTCTGCCCCTCCCATCCCAGCCTCTGGTAACTACATTTCTACTCTCTAACTTTTATAAACTCAACTTTTTTAGCTCCCACATACGGGTGAGAACATGGTGTATATACACAATGGAGTACTACTCAGCCATAAAAAGGAACGAGATCCTGTCATTCGCAGCAACATGGATGAGCCTGGAAGACATGCCACTGAGTGAAATGAGTCAGGCACAGAAAGATAAATACGAGAGCACTTTTGGCTTCCTCTGATTCCTGCGGCTCCGGCTGCTCTCCCCGCACTCGGCTGGAGAGGGCAGGCATCGCTCCCAATCACACTCCCTGGGACCCTGGTGAGGGGCGCTGATGCATCTGTCATGGGCTCCTCTAAACACTGGTGCTCAGCTTCCCTGCACAGGGGCTGCTGCTCCCTGGCCTCTAAATCTTACTTCATGAAGGCCCCGGGAGCTGTGCAGAATGGGCAGTGAGACAGGATAAAAGGGAACATCAATATTCCAGTGCTCAGCCCCAGACACATTAATAACGGGGGGACTGCGTTTTTATTTTTTCATTTGAAGCATTGAGCTCTCCTTGGCTTCCCTTGTTGGGGTTTGAGGTGAGTAGGGTAAGGGGGTAACAATTCATGACAATAGGCTAATGAGTCCAGATGAGGGTGTCTGAGCAGGGCAACTCCTCACTAGACCTCAGCGAGGGTGGAGGTGCTGAGCGAGACCATCCTGCAGAGCTCACTCCCTAACACAGCGGAGGCTGGCAGGCCGCCCCAGGCACGTTTAAATACATTTCCCTCCCCCGTGCTGCTCCCCACAGTTCATGCTCTGGGGGCTCTGCCTGACTGTTTTTAAATGAGCAAAACGACAGGACTCGAGCATCCCCCTTAAGAGAAGGTTCCAGAGGCAAACCGCCCTCCGCAGGACAGGTTTGCTTCTGATGGCCCCCATCCCCTCTTTGTGTTGTTTTTTTTGGGCTACTTTATATCCTTTCCTGTCCCCAACGTGGTTAAGCCTCTGCTGCCTCTGGGCCAATTCATAATCCTCAATTTCCTCAAAACCTGCTAAAAATGGATGTCTTATTGGAACTGTTTGGTATTAGCTGAGCTTGGCTTGGAGCCACCTGCCCCTTCCACGCCATCTCCCTCAGCCCTTCACCCTCGGTGTTGATGTGTTTCTCTGTGGATGTTTCCGGTTTCCTGGGTGTGTCTTTTCTTTTCTGGACTACAAATTCTTGTTAGAACAGATCCGTTCCTTTCTTCCTTTTCCTCTTCTGCTCAAAGCACGATTCCTTTCTCAGAGGGTGCTCAACCCTCCCAGGCCACTTCTTGTTGAAACCGGAGGACAGACAACAATCTCCCCTAGCTGTCCCTATGACCACACTCAGAGCAAGCATTGGCTGGGGGTGGGGGCAGGGAAGGCAGTAAAACAAAATCTGCATGACTAAGGCAGGACGTGCTGGATTCCTAGGAGTAACACATTCAGTTAATAATAAGATAAGAGTAAAATTGATTAAACACAAACTTCCTTAGTCTGAGACTTGATCTAGAGGTCATGATGTTTGTTTCTCAGGCTAAGACTTGATCTGGAGGTCAGAGTGTTTGTTCCTTAACCGAATGCCTTATGACTTAAGATAACATCTGTAATGCCAATCTCGAGTTATTTCTGCAAATCATGGGCAACTATGAACCTGCTTTGAAGCGCACATACCCTGGACCCTAAGGCGCCATGGAAAATATCAGTGAAGATGCCGGGAATAGCTGTGCTGACTCTACTCTGAACTAATCAGATTCACACATGACTCGCAGGACCCCAGTCATGATTTTGCTCTTTATTGCTTGTGATTCTAAGCTATGGGTGGGTGTGTGTGGGGGGGTGTCTGGGGTCTTAAAAGCTCCTTTAGCTACCACGGGCTCCTTTGAATGGCCATCCAAATAAATGCTAATCTTTAGCACTACAAACTTTGGCGAGAGAGACTTCTTAATCGTTTGGGTGGTGGATAAGGAGCCCTTCTTAATTTGGTAACATTGTTGTCTTTTAATTTGAGAATGAAGCTGTCACAAGTGGATGTTCTGGGCCCCTCTTTCAGCCCATCTCCATATCCTAACTCAAATGACCAAATTGCTCCAGGCATCCCTGGGGGAGCCTCATTCATTCACCTATTGATTGTACAACTTTGAGAGTTGACTGTTGAACTTGAGGAATAAGATTTATCAGACCCAGGTCTTCAGAGTGTCTTACAGAAAGTTGGAACTGGAGGGAATGAGAAATCAGATTGAAGTTCCCTGCTCCCCGTTTATATTATTGGATGAGCGGGAGTAAGTGATCTATGCAAAATCACAGAGCTAATTAGGAAAAGACCCAGGATTGAAAGCTGCATCCCGAGAATCTTGATCAATCAAATTTCCCACCGTTTTAAATTCTAGCAGAGCAAGTGTGGGGAGTAGAACAGGGCACAGAGCTAACCCTTAACTACTGCTTCAGTCCTGGAAATCCACACTTTTTTTCTTCACTCCCCTCCTCACCTTTACCCCAACCGCAAGAGGATGCAAGTTCCCCTCTGCCCACTAGATACTGAGGGCATGATAGAGGACCTGGCATGAAGCTAGGATCTGGTTGGAGTTGAATTAACTCTGGGCAGCTGCCTGGACTGTCAGTCTAAGTTGTGTAGCTGCAAGGAACATGCTGATAAGCCGCTTGGGGTCTAGGGTGAGACCTCAGAGGGGCGTATTCAGGCAGCAATAGCTGATCCATGCACCACCATTTGGGCAGATGGCCCAATTGGCTGTGGGGTTCTGGCTTTTGCTATGTGGGTGTGAAGTGCACATTTGGGGCCAGCGCTAAACTGCTTAGGACCCAGAGGAGAGGGCACTGCATGTCACCTAAAGCCCCCTCCTTAGCTCTTCATGTAGCCACTGACCTCACCTTGAAGTGCATGTGGAATAAATCATTTTGAATGAGGGTGAAATTATGACTCTTCCTGGTGCATCCCTATATTTCTGTAAGTCCCTTGCTGTGTAATCTCAGGTACTTCCCTTTCTCCTCTTGGCTCAGTCCAGGAGCCACCTGCTCCACTCAGATGGTGTCCCCCACCCCAACCCCCAGCTGAGCTTCTCCCATCCCACCAGCCCTCAGCACTGCCTGCCACCCCTTCACTGCTCACGTGAGTCCTTAGCAACCACTCTCTTGTTAACTCCAGTGATGCCTTTGGGCACCAGTCTAACAAGGTCTCTCTGTCAGCACTTGATGCTGTGATGAGTCGCCCCATTTTAAAACTTTCTTATCCCTGGTCTTGTTCAGTTTCTCTTGATTCTCTTCCTTCTTCAGCTAGAGTCTCTCTTTCTGACTGTGCGGCCTCTCTCTAGGGGTTTTTTCACTTCTAGCACCAGCCATCATCTTTATGTGAATTTTCTCACTCACTCATCCATTCAGTGCGCATTTGTGGGGTACCTACTATGAAGGCCCTGCAGTGTCATGGTGAAAAGATCCCGGCTCCCACACCCAGCGTGTGTGTGTGCATGGGAGGGTGTGGGAGACGGCAATAAGCAAATTTATACACAAAGAAAGCATCTGATGGTAAACAGCGCAGAGCACAGCGTTAAAATGCTGTGGGCAATGGGATAGGGTGCTCGGGGCCACTTTTGGGAGGTGTCTCTCCGAGAAAGTGACCCACGTGATACGATGGTGAGCCCTGGGAAGCTCTGGGGCAGTGGATTCTCCAGGACTCCAGGCCTGAGGAGCAGAGGGAAGGCCAGGGAGGAGCAGAGGAAGGAGGGATGAGGGATGAGGGGGTGTGGGAGAGGCTCCTGCAGAGCTTCGTCAGCGGGCAAGGAGGTGGCATTTTCTTCGGAATGTGAGGAGGATCTCCTGGAGGGTTTCATGCTCCGCAGAGATGGGAGAAACGGATCGTGGGAGGCAGGCAGTGGGAAGAGTGGGAAGGAGCAGGTTGTGGGTTGAGGCACGGCTCCAGGAGGACAGCAGAGGCTTGGAGCATGGTGGGCGCAGAGGAGATGGAAAGAGGATGCTTGGACCTGCCTGCCTTGGGGAGGGTGTCAGCAAGCCTGAACGGATGGCTTGGATGTGGGGGAGGGTTGAAGGAAGAAGGAAGACTCATGAATGCCTCAGGGCCACCCCCAGCAACAGAATAAATGCTGGCCACAGAGCCCAAGGGGACACAGCAGGAAGCAGACTGTTTCTGGGGAGGGCGCACGAAGACTCTGAGCCTCGATCTTCACCCTGAGAACTGGATGCACCTCAGCCTCTATTTTCATCTTGGCCATGCTCCTGACTCCAGATTCATTTATCCACCCACCTCCTGGGCATCGTTAAGTATGTTTTTCACAAGACCCTCACATTCAATGTCCAATTAGCTGAGCAGACCATCAGCCTGGGATTCATTCTCACTTACCCCTGGCCCACCCTTCCACACCCAAAGAGTCCTAAGGTCCTGTCAGTGGAGCTGCTATATGCTCCTGGGTTTCAGTCCCCGGTCCCCTACCCACTCTCACTGAGCCAACCTCCGCTCTGCAGACTCAGTGACTTTTTTTTTCTTCAGATTTGTTTTCTCTCTCAGAACTCTCCAGGGACTTACCTTCACCTTTAGGAAAAGTCCAAATTCCTCAGCATTCCTGCCCACTGGCTGCCTCTCCATCCCACACACTGTGTCCCATCCTGCCCAGCCTAGCACAGCCACTTGTTCTGCAAACAAGCCACACTCCTTCATGCCTCCAGGCCCTTTCCCGTACTGTGGCCCTTTCCTGGAATTCTTCTCTACTGTACTCCTGCCTCTCCTCCCCATGCAGGCTAGATGCCCTTTGAGAACAAGCCTAATGAGTACCTTTTCTTATAAGCCTTCCTTAACTCCTCTTCACTCTGAACTAGGGAGAACCCAGACCTGAGACAAGCTGAAAATGCCCAAAACATACTCATGGAACATGCTCCAAAGTGCGGTGGCTCCTACATTCTCCATCTCAGTTAACGGCATCACCATGTACCTGGTGTCCAAGGTAGAAACCCCTTACTTCTCTTTCAGGATCCCCAGCATCCCTCAGTCCCCACCATTCAACCAGCTGTGAAGTCTGATTAATCTCAAGTCCTAAGGATGCCTTGGGTAGGTCCTATTCCTAGTTTGCCTGTGCCCTGAAATTTTTCTTGGGAGCACTGTCCTGACTGTCACGAAGTAATTATTTGTGAAGTTTCAAGCTGTCTGCCTCCATCTCTAGACTGAAGACTGGAGGATCAGGAGGGCAGGGCTGACTGAGACACCACGTGTCTCAGTGCCCAGCAGCACTTGATGTCTGTGCAGACACTCCATGTTTCCTATATGAACCACGCATGCCCTTCCCAGGGCTGTTGTATCTCTCAGCCCTCCAAAGCACCAGGCTCCCTCTTGTCCTCCCCACATCCTCACCCCTCACCTGGTTACCTGCCTTCATCTTTCAGATCCCAGCACAAAGGCTACCTTTTCCAGGAAGTCCTCCTTGAAACCCAGGTCAGCTCAGCTCCCTGGGTTACACACTCAGGAGCACTATATAACTCTCCCTTGTAGCACTCACCTGAGTTTACTGTCAGTACACACTTTTCTGATTGTTTGCTAATGTCTGTCTTCCCCCCCAGGCTGTGAGCTTCACAGGAGTCTAGCACTGTGTCTCTTTCTGGTTACTCTTGGACTCTCAGTCCCTGAAGCACAGTAGGTGCTGAATAAATATTTGGTGGATGAACGGACAATCCAAGAATAATGAATGATAAAGTGATTTTCAAGCTGTAAAGTTCTTCCCCCGTTCTCCACCTTTCTGGGGCCCCCTCTCATCTATAACATTGGCTGTCCATGGGGATTGATTCTTAAATGTTGTGGGGTGGGGCAGGGCACTATGGCAGGCCCTTGTAGGTGAGGAAAGAATTTGTGTAGTGTAGAGATGGCCCAAAGTAAACTTGACCCCTTCCCCACCCCCACACAGATGTCCTCTGTGTGCTTCTCTCTTTCACACATACCCAGGGACATTGAAGCGATGCAGGCTTGTGTTACTGTTGTGTGGC
Organism: Galeopterus variegatus; assembly: GCF_000696425.1. Lineage (NCBI taxonomy): Eukaryota > Metazoa > Chordata > Mammalia > Dermoptera > Cynocephalidae > Galeopterus > Galeopterus variegatus. Next base: position 74,337 of record NW_007729775.1, on the reverse strand, counting down.
AGAGTGTTTCACGTGTGTGTGTTAGTTTCAGCATATCTATCTTAGAGCATAAAATCCCAGAAAGAAGGATGTGGGCCTACAAGAGTCTCTGTAAAGGGTCTGAGTACTTAAAAGAAGTGGAAAATGCATCCATGACTAGCTAGTAAATTGTATTTGAAGCCCTTTTGATGTGGAAGGTGGGGAGTGTGTGTGTCACCGTGGCAGAGGCTGGGGGAGAGTAGAAGACCTCCCTCTCCAGATGGATTAGTCCAGGAAAGCCGAATGAAGGAGGTGGACTTCCCCCCCAGACCTTCCTTCATTGTCTCTGCTTTGGGGAACAAGTGCAGACATAGGTGCAGGTGTCTCATCCTTCCCAGAGTCCTGGTGTTGAATGAGACCTTGGACATTGAGACTCAGTTTCCCTTTTAGAGCTGAAATTCTTCTGGCTTTCTCCCTGGCAGATTTCACACAGTTAGCATCAGGAGGACTCTCAGGCACTGAAGTCGTTATCCAGCTGGGTTTGAACACTTCCAGATGTGGGGAGCTCACCACTTTTGCCCGGCAACCCATTCTACTGTCGAACAGCTCAGAATTAGTTCTTTCTTGCCCCGATTCACTTGTGCCTCCTGGCTCTGCCTGCAACATAATGAGCCTGATGGTTCTCCCAGGATTGGCTCTTCACGGGTGGAATGAGTCTCTATCATCGTCTGGTGTAACCTGCTCTTCCTGTGGCTGAGCTCTCCTAGAACCTGGATCCATCTCGCTCTTCAGAGGACAGAGTGGGGCTAATCAGTGGGGCTGGTCAGGGGCTGAAGGTCCTTGTGTAGCTCTCTCCCCCCATTGCTCCCACCCACCAGAGCAGGGGCCTTCCTCCTGTGCATCCCCTCAGACTCCTGCATCTGTCACCCAGCTATGACTTACCAAAATGCATGTCACCCAGAGGACGGGAACATTTGATTGTTGGGGAAAAAGACTTTTTTTTTCTTACGCCCTTCAAAAAGTGAGTCATGATTGGTCTAAAAATAGCCTGTAGAAATCAGAAGAAACAAACACACACACAAAATGATACTAAAAATCCAGAGTACCTAATTATAGGAGAAAGAAAATGGTTTGGCAGAATTGGGATTCCAGTGATGTTTTCATATTTCCTTTGAATCAAACATTGTGCAGAGAGAGTGAAATACATTCAGCATTGTTAATAAATTTTCAAACCCAGAGACTCCAAGTCCCTCTGTCAAGCTGTTTACAACCTCCATGGGCATTCCTGAGTTTGTGATATTTGGACTCACTCCCCTCTCTGCTTTTCCCCAGGCAGCCCCTGCTCACTACCATAAACCTCACAACAGACATAATCAATCAGGCAGCCTGTTACAGTTGCTCAGTTCAGACACTGAGCAAGCACCTTGAGTAAGAAAAGAGAAGTAAGCAAACAGAGATTATTGAGTGGACGGCTCATGAACCCATAAGAAAAAAGAAGCGATCACTAGGAATCCTCCTGGACTCACTAAGCACAAGTCTAGCCAAAATGAACCTTCTCCAGCTGGTAGGTTTCTGGACTGGTAGACGTGGTGTGCCATGCACAGGCATACCTGGAGTTTGGTAAGGCGTTTTGTGAAGACGTTGATGCAGTCCTCAGGGACATGGTGGAGAACTGTGGATTAGGTAGTAATGGAGTTAGGTGGATTAGCAGATGAAGTGCAGTGTGGGCCAGCAGTGGGTAGGCTGCCAGGAAGGCTAACACAATGCTAGACTATAGTAATCAGAGCACAGAGCCCAGAAGAGGGGAGATAACGGTGGGTTCGTCTGTGCTTGGCAGAGGCCAGACCACATCTGGAGCGTTGCATTTCATTCTGGGAACCACAATTGAGCAAGAACATTGACAAATGGGATGGCATTCTGAGGAGGGGGACTGGGATGCCCCAGGGTCCTTATACCATGCCAAATGAGGGGTGGTTGAGGGAGCTGGGGACCTTAAACCTGAAAGAGAAAACATTTAAGTGGATCCCGACAGCTGTTTTCAAGTATTTAAAGGTCTGCTGTGGAAAACTGAGTGGAAATATTGGACGAAATGTCAGAAACGCAGCATTTGACAGCCAGGCGGATTTTGGTTTGGTCCACAGTACACCCACAAGAAGGCAGGGCTCTGACCACCTGCATGGGCTTTCCTGCAGGAAGAACTGAATGTGGGGCTTGGTATGTTGTATACTGCTCTTCACTTTTCTGTCTTACCAAAAATAAACCAAGCCCTGTGCTAAGCCTGGAGGAGAATGGAAGGATACAGAGGTGCTTGGGACCCTGCCCTTTGGGAGCTTCTATTTGAAATAGCGAGATGGACACATAAATAGCTATTATTCATATAAGGATTTCACTGTTATATAGAAGGAAGAGCACTGGTTGCATTTTCTGGTTGCTGTGCAGCTGCTAACTAGCTGTGTGACCTTGGATAAATTGCTGCATCTTTCTGTGCCTCAGGTACCTCACATGTCTAGAGGAATTTCTAGGACCATGGCCTTCAACCTCAGCAGTTCTCACTAACCAGCTGGGAAGAGTCTCACTGGAGAACCAGAAGTGGCAAGTCTCGGTGTGCGGGATGAGGAGGGAGAAACATGACCAATGACTGTACGTGATAAAGCTCTGCAATTGGATCGGCAGATGGGCTCTCCTCCTTGAGGGCAGAAGTGAAGAGTGACCACAGTCTGCCTTGGACTGGAAATTCTGACCACTGTTCTGGCAACCCGAGGGTGTATTGGCTCTCCTCCAGGGAGGACAGTCCCTGCTCACAAAGTCCCTGGAAAAGGGGACCAGTTATTCTCCTCTTATCATGAGCTTAGGGAAGTGGGGACCTCTGGGGCCAAGGAAGGATCCTAGCTGACTGGGTCATTGCCCAAGCTAGTTCCTCTACCAGCGACCCTCCCACTCCCACTTCACTCCCTTCCTTCCTTCCTCTCTCCTCCTCTCCTTCTCCCCCTCTTTCTTCCTGCCCTGCCTCCTCCAGGCAGCAGCGTCAGGGAAATAATGAGGTTGCCCAACTGGCAGTGCACGCGCCATCAGGGTGTAGAATGAAGACAGATGACTGTAGCTAAGAGACAATTTGAAAAGGGATAAATACAGGCAACAAGTTATTCACCACGGCAATTTGTAAAGAGCGTTAAAAACCTGCAGATGGGTTGTTTCACATCATCTCCTTTTCCATTTGCAGGCTGACAGGCCCTGGTAAACGACAGTGATGGATGGCTCAGAGCTGGGCCCCTTAATCTACTGCTCTGCTATTGATTAGTTTGGCTCACACCGCACCCTGGGGTGGTGGACGTGACCTGTCTCCTAGAACCAAAGCCTGAGCTGGGCCTTGGACTTGGAGGGGACTCTGTGGGGAGCTGGGGAGTGGGGCTGGTGGAGGAATGGAGTGGGGGTGGGGAGCAGAGGAGCTGCCAAGGGCTTGGCACTGGAGACCTGGAGGCTGGTGCAGAGCAGCAGGAGGTTTCTGCAGCAGAGGATCTAGTTGATGGGACAGAGATATTGGGGTGGAGGAACAAGTAGGGGTCAGGAATCTGGAGTCCAGCACTCCAGCCCCAGCTTCCGTGAAAGGCCTGCCCCCTCCATTGTGGCCTCATTATGCTACCTGGCAGTGACCAGTGATGAGCCCTCAAGGGCTCTTTTACAAATGCTTTTGGACTCTGTATCCCAACTGCCTAAGAGCTGAATGAACCAGAAGGTAACATTGCACCAGTGCTGTAAATGGGAGGACGGAGATCTGACGGAGGAGGGGATTCTAATCTGGATGGGGGCTAATCCCTGGCTGAGTTTAGGATGTCCGAAGTGAAGAGAGTATAGACAGAAAGACCCTTGAGATGACATGAAGGCTGGAAGGGCACAGGCTGGCAGGCTGCTGCAGAGGGAATCAAAAGATTATGAGGCATCAAAGACTACAAATTTAGGGCAAGGTAAGAATGCACAATTCCCTGTAGTACCTAAGAAATTAGAGAAGAAAGATTTGAGGAACAGATATGCTGCTGTATTGGGAAAAGCACTAGACTGGGATCTGGGAAAATTTCGTCTTGCCTCTGCTCCCCATATGGCTCACTGCAGGGTGCTGGGCAATGGCTGAAACCTCCCTGGGCTTCTGCATTCCAGAGTTTAAAAAGAGAAATGTGGGTAGTAGCAGCTCATGCCTGTAGTGTGCTTTGCCATTTACAGAAGTGATATTTTGCAATTGCGATCCCATTAGAATCTTTTAATCCAGAGGGGGAAGAAGGCAAATATTACTGTCCCCCTTTTAAGGTTAAACAAATAGAGGCTCAGAGAGGTTAAGTAACTTGGCCAAGGTCATACAGCTTATAAGTGACAAAACCTGAATTCAGGCTCAAGCCTCCTCTACTATACACCACATAGCCCCATGGCTGTGAGACTCCAGCTTTTAGAAATGGGCTAATTAAATGCAGATTAAACAAATTTTAAACAAACTCTTGCCTAAAGTTTAATCTTTAGAACAAAATACGTTCTTATAAAAACTGAGTTATCATCACCTGCTGGTCCTTGAGTCTGAGTGCCCCTGAAATCCCCCAGTCTTGCTGGAGGGATGATGAGGATACAGATCAGGGCTGGTTTCCTTAGAAACTGACTGAGCACACACTGAGATGACCAGTTCTGAGCTCTGGCATCCGCACTGCTTGCTCCCTATCCAAAGCCTTGCCATTCTTTAAAATCTAGCTGAGGGCCCGCCTCTTCCATGAAGACCTCCCTGATAACCACAGCCACAGTGAGGACTCCCTGCACTGGTGAACACAGCCCTTGATCACACCCTGCCTTGTATCACCAGTCAGGCCAAATGTTCTGAGATCTGCTTAATAAATGTGGTTACTTTGTGCTTATGTTGGAGAGAGTTGGAATCAAGGACTTTTACAGCTCTCCCTCCTGCCCCAGGCAATGACCCTGGTCAGGATTAGTGTACCTGTCTGCCCTTGGACAGGTCATGTTGCCCTACGTGGGTCTGTGGTTCTTGCCTGTAAATTACAGGGTGATGGTGGTAGAGAAAGATGACCTAGGTCAGTGGTTCTCAGCCCTGGCTAGCCATCAGAAACACCTGTGGAGCTTCTAAAATACAGCAATCTGGGTCTGATTTCAGCCCTCCTGAATCAAAATCTCCGGGAAAATGGCCTAGGAGTCTGGATTTAAAAAAACAAAACAAACAAACAAAAAACTTTACAGCTGGTTTTGATGTTTAGCCAGTACTAGGAAACAATCGCCTCTGTGGAGAATCGTTAACAGCTATCACTAATTGACTTCTATATGCCACACACTGTGCTAATCCCCGATACTTGCCTTATCATGTTTCACTGACTACAACTTGGCTACTCTCTTAGGTGGGGTTGCCTGGAAAACAGACTCTGAGACAGAGCTTGGTGGGTAGGAGGATTTCTGGGGAGCACTGTCAGAGAACACCACTTGTGAGAGAGTACCAGAAGCAAGACTGGATGGGGGACTAGTCTTTGGTTATAGGCTGTCTTTGGGGAAGGTGCGTTCCTTTAGGGTGGACAGCTCCCTGCTGCCGAGGGTGTTCCTGGCGAGGACTCAGCTGGTTGGAAACAGAGGCACAGAAATGAACATGTCTAAGGTCATAGAATTAGTATGAGACAGAATTGGGATCTGAGCTCAGGTCAGCTACAAATCATATATTCTTTTCACATAGTTCAGAGCTACAAAATTATATTTGAAATATTTGCATAAAATTTGAACCCCTAGCTCTGTACCCCTCCATCTGTCACCCAAACACACACCCTCACTCACACCCTCACACATGCCATGTTAAAGGGAAGGCGGACGAGCCTAAAGTCACAGGAATAACAGACTGGAGAGATGAGATGAGGCTGTGGCAGGAATATTAAGACAAGCCTAAATCTGTCCAACTCAGAAGTTTTGTTCCAGTATTAAGTATATCTTAATAAACAGTATTTACTACTTTTGCCTTAATTCACACACCAGAAACATGATTTGTTTTTATTCTTTAGAATAACATGCTTTTACATTGGTGTAGCAGTTGGCCATTTCCAAGGGTGTTCAAAGAATCCCTCTGAAGGCTGCCAGCACCTTTGTTTCCACCTGATTGGGGGCACAGGGCCTGCCTCCTTCTGCTCCAGGACCCCCTCCCTGTGGCCTGGGGGCTCGTGGGCACCCTTGCTCTGCCCTGTAAGCTGGCCTGAGCTGGCCGGGCCTTGGCCCAAGATGGCAGTGTTGGAGCTGCCCTGCAACTTGCCGTTTGATTCAAAGCCTGGGGAGGAAGAACGGGAAAGGAAGCAGCTGTGAGCAGGGGAAGGCGGCAGCCTGTGTGGTGCAGAGACACCAGAATAGACGTGGGGGGTGGTGGAGGGAAAGGTGGGAGGGAGTCTGAACACTCATCTTGGGTATAGCCAGTTCTAACGGAGCCAGGAGATGGATAGTTGGGGCTAGGAGGGTGGGTATAGACAGGGTGAGGAGCGCCTTGGTCAGGGGTCCCCAAAGGCCTGTGAATTTGTGCACTGTCTGGTCACCCGTTCATTCCCTCATCTTCGCTGTTCACTTGCCTCTTCATTTATGTATTCATTTCTTTTACTAGACTGAGGGTCTGTGAGGGTGCGGATCAGGTCTGTTTCAGTCCTCTGGGCCTCTTTATTCCCCCATGTATGCCTTTCCTCATTAATTCATCCATTTTCATTCATACAACTAGGAATTCATTCATTCTTCAAGAAGCATCTGGTCTTCTAAGGGCACACTGGCAGCTCCCAAAGGCATTTAGAGTGTGAATATTGGCCTCTTGGACGTTAAAATCTAGTTGGGGAGTTAAGAATCCCACACATGAAGGAGTTTTGAATAGGTCTGAGCTATGAGCGGTTCGGAGGTGGAATGAGTGTTCTGGCCAGCCCTCGAGTTAGGGGGGCACAGCCAGCTGCCAGGCCTGGGCAGTTCTCTGTCATGAGGCTGGACACTGCAGCTGGAGGATTTGGGTAGGGGGAGGGGAATGGAGCATCCCCACTGGGACAACAACATGAGGGTAAAGCAGGGAGTCAGGAGCCAGTGGAGGGAGGTGATGGGTAGGTGGGGCCATGAAAAAGGCTGCAGCATCTTCTCTGGCCATCTGGAACAGATGCCAGGGCCTTGACCTCTGCAAAATGCCTGGAGGCCTGGCTCTCTAGACTCTGCTTGGACATGGGTTAGAATTGGGAGTGATCACCCCTGAGAATGCACACACCAAACAGAGTCTGTTCTGATGGCCTCAAAATGACCCAAAAACTGATTTTGATGAATATGCATCTGAGGCGTACACAGGCCCATGGACTGCCAGGTGCCACCAGCAAGGTGCTTCCAGCAGCCAGTCACTACACTTTGGGCTGTGACACTGTCTGAGAATGACTCACTTGTGACCTATCAGAAGGCAACTTTGGACCAGATAAAAATGATCTCTTCCTAAAATGGAGAAGAAAGCAGCATCAGATCCTCAGATCCTACCCACCTCACCTATCAGGCACTCATGGGCATTCATTCATCCAGCTCCCTGCCTGGGGGATTCTAACCAGCCTCTTACTTTCCTGCAGATGTGCCAGTGGGGGCTCTGACCAAACCTGCAGAAACTCTCCTGTGTCTAAGCCATTCTTAAGGTGAGTCCTGACACTGCAGAGATGAGGGCTCTGGGGTTCATGTCCTCACCGCCCCCCACCCCCATCCCTTCCAACTTCTCAGGAGACCAGGTCACAGGGAAGAGGGTAGGAGATTCAGACCCTGTCTATTCAGCAGCCCTCAAAAAGGGGCAGGCTCCTCCACCGGCCTCTAGGGAAACTACTGTTTATCCCTAGTAAATAGGAGAAGCAAGTGGGGCGTGAGCTCCAATTCCAGCTCCCAGGTACAGGTTCTCTACCTGTGTTCTGTTTGGGTCTCGCCAGATTGCATGGATGGGGTGGACCAGGTGTCTATTCAGCAGCCCTCAAAAAGGGGCAGGCTCCTCCACCGGCCTCTAGGGAAACTACTGCTTATCCCTAGTAAATAGGAGAAGCAAGTGGGGCGTGAGCTCCAATTCCAGCTCCCATGTACAGGTTCTCTACCTGTGTTCTGTTTGGGTCTCGCCAGATTGCATGGATGGGGTGGACCAGAGAAAGAGGAAGTCTGAAATTCCCAGAGCACCCTCTTGCAGAAGCACTCATCCAGGAGGGGAGGGGCTCTGTTGATGTCTCTCCATCAGAGCCAACTCCTTCCCCACAGCCATTTCTCTTCCCCCCAACCTCATCCACTGGCTGAGATGGAAGTGTCCAGCAAGGGTTAAGGTAGCCGGGTCACCAGAGGAGCTGGTATCATTGCCTGTCTGTTTCTCCCACAGGAGGCAGTCTTGCCATGAGGCATCCACACCTCCAGAGCAACCCCTTGGCCCTTATCCTGAGGGGGAGGCAGAGCATTTCATCACGGGAGGAAAGGCCACCCACAGTGGGAGGGGAGAGAGGGCAAAGGTTTCCTGGATGAGCCACTCCGAATAGCTGTGGCAGTTTTGAAGGTCACTTTTTTCCCTTTCCACTGAAGAATTTAATTAGGCTTCTATAAAGCAGTTAGATTTAGGAGCGGAACATTTTTAGCTCCCCTACTAAGAGTGCTCATGAATATTAAAGACCAGTGAAAGAGACAGGAGGCCAGCTCATGCCCCTACCTTGAGTCACTGGGGACTGTGGCAAGTGGGAACAGGAAAGAGGCAGCTGGGGTCTTGCGGTGGGGAGTTTTGCGCAGCCCCTGCAGCCCCATGTCATTAACAGTTGGGTCATCACTTCTATTGGCCAGGAGCCAGGGTGGAGCATCCTGCAGTGCAATGGCACCGGGGATGGTGAAGGGATCTTCTTAGGGCACAGGCAGTGGCAGGGGGGGCTGGGCCCGGGAAGGGCACTGAGGACCGCTCCAGGCCACCCTCTACTGCTCCTACCATCCTGGGAGACAGGCTGCTTGCCATTGGCAGTGCCGAATGCCAGGGGCAGGCTTCAGGGGGTTCCTGCAGCAAAGGTCAGCCCCCTCCTCCCAGCATGGCAGGGTCATTTCAGAGAGACCGCTAGACTCCAAAGGGGGGACACAAAGATGGATCCAAACCTGCCCTCCAGAGGTTTCCAGTGGAGCCCAGAGACAAGACAAGCTTCCCAGAGTTGTCTACAAAGTGGCAAGTGGACAGGCCCAAACATGCAATAGACAATGCGTGGATTCTTAGGTCCGAGGAATGTGGGTGGGTGGGGAGTGGCAGACAGAAAACTGCTCCAGGGCTCGGAGCTGGGCACTGCTGGGGCTGGCTCTCCCCCGCCCTGAGGAGCCTCCTCCAGCATCTCTGCTACTGATACCAGCCAGACTTCACCTTCTCCCACATTCCTGCAGTGCTTTCTACTTTCCAGGCACCGTCCTTCGCACTGTCCCACGGGAGCCTCACTCACAGTATCCCTGAGAAAGAGGCAGAGTGGGGGCCCCCTTTGCCTTCCAGTTCACAGATCAGGAAACTGGAGTTTTGTGGATGTCACCTCTAGTGTGCTCTGATTCCACCCCTCCCTGGGGTCATGGAGCTGATAAACAGGACTGGGACCAGAGCCCAGGTTCTGGGCATGTAGCTTAGTCCGGTGCATTTTTGCCTCAGCAGTTGTAGTTCTGCTTATGGACAAGGGTAAGGCCTTGTTGATATGGCTGTGGAGCATGCCAGGAGGAATTTAGGGGGTATCCTGTTACTCCTCTATTTTAATCAGATTGGGCTACTATAACAAAATACTACAGACTGAGTGGCTTAACAACAGACGTTTATTTCTCAGTCCTGGAGGCTGGAAGTCTAGATCAGGCTGCCAACACGGCTGGTTTCTGATGAGGCTCTCTCCCCAGCTTGCACATGGCCACTTTCGTGCTGTGTCCTCAAGAAGGTGGGGAGGGAGGGGAGGCATGGGGAAGGGAGACTGTGTTCTGGTCTCCTCTTATAAGGACACTAATCCCATCATGAGGGCCCCACTCTCATGACCTCTTCTAAACCTAATCACCTCCCCAAAGCCCCACCTCCAAACGCCATCACATTGTGTTAGGGCTTCAACATATGAATTTTGGGGGGTACACAATTTAGACCATAGCACCTTACTAGTCCCCACCTGCTGGCTACTGCTTATGCCTTGTGATGGCGAGTATCTCCCCCCAGTACAGAAGAAGAGCTAGCTCAGAGAGGGGGCAGGCTGTAAGGCAGCCCGATTCACACGCGTGTCAAGCTTCTTTTAGCTGGTAAACCCTGAGCACCTGCTAAAGGCCAGACACTTTTAGAGCATAGAAGTATAAGGAAGCCCAAACAATGCGGAATGGGAATGCAGCCCTCCTAGAGCCTGGGGAAGGGAGACACTTCCCAAGGGCCAGCATCTACGTATGTGGTTTCTGGTGAATGGAGCTCTGGCAGCGTTGGAACGTGAGGCAAGGGGAAAAGAGGTGGTGCATTTCTGGGCTCAGAGTTGGAGTCCTTCTCCTAGGCAGCTGCTTCCCCCTCCTAGTCTTGCTCCTCTGCCCACAGAGGCCTTCCTGGCCTACCCGCCTCCCCCCCACCCCCAATGCAGCATGGCAGAGCCAATGGCTGGAGCACAGGTCCAGGAGAGAAGACAGCTGCTCACAGGACTGCTGGGGCCATTTGCGATATCAGCTCTCAGATTGTGCACTGGAGGCCCAGGCCTTCCACTGAGGCAGGGGCACTGAGGCATGGGTTTGAATCATTGAGCAATGTATGCAAGGAGTCACTGAGCTGGCCAGGGCCTCGCTGCCCACCAGCTGCTGCAGCCCAGTGGGGCACTGGTGTTGTCCAACCAGTTCCACATTTTATTTGGGAAACTGAGGCCTCACCAAGGGCTGGAATGTATTATTCACTAATGCCAAAGAGTCTAGTATATTCTCCTCTTGATTTAATCGTGGACTTGTTTTTTGGCCTTCAGCAGGATTCTCGCCCTCTCTGGGTCTGTTTCCTCTTGATGACAGGACAATGACAAAAGTCCCAGTGATACCTGCTCCCAAGCATGGGAAAGTATTCTACACAGTTTTAGTTTCTTGATCTCAGTTTGGGCTGTTCCCAACGCAGCCCTGCCACTTGAGTTCAGGAGCCTGAGAAGTACTGAAGCTCCCCCTGGTCTGTATTTAGTGTCCCACCTCTGCCCTCAGGGTGATTGTTGACCCTAGGCAAGAGGCTTGTCCTTCAGGGTTTCTTCCTGCTCCCCACCCTGCCCAGGGTCTGCAGGGGGCAGGCAGGGGCTGCATGTGCTGCTGTGGACCCCCTTCTGGGTGATACAGGGAGATGCTTACAGCTCGACTTTGTGGAGCAAGAGGCTTGTCCTTCAGGGTTTCTTCCTGCTCCCCACCCTGCCCAGGGTCTGCAGGGGGTAGGCAGGGGCTGCATGTGCTGCTGTGGACCCCCTTCTGGGTGATACAGGGAGATGCTTACAGCTCGACTTTGTGGGAAACAAACAAACCTCCACAGCCCAGAGAGGGCTGTGCCTGCCTGGGAAGCTGCCTGTGGCTCCTGCCGCCCCTCCCTATTGCCCCTCTGCCCTCCTGGTGCTTCTGCTCACCAGCTAGACTCCCTGGCCATCCATCCGTCTTGACTATTGGAGAGCCTGCAGCACACGCTCCCAACCTTGTCAGCTTGAAATTAAAGACTTGCTCCACGGAGCCCAGTCCCTCCAGAGACACTGCACTTTGATTATCCCCTCGGAAGGAGCACAGCTGATTCGGTTTCTGCGGTGGTGCTGCTCCAGGGAGTGGTGTCTGTCGGGAGGCGGGTGAGGGGGAGAAGAGGGAGAGGCAGAGGGGCCGGGAAGCACTGGCTTACCTGGAGCAGAACACCTTGCCAAGCTGAGGAGCCTTCAGCAACTGTGCTCAGCGTTGCTAGGAACGAAAGGACCTTGTGTTTCGATGGCTATTGCGCTGGCTCGGAGGGGATATTGCTGCTAAGTACATTATGAGGCTGGTTAGAATGCAGACTCGATGATCCTAAGAAAAGAGCAAGAGGAGGCTCAGCACACGTGGGTCTGCTACGGAAGCCCACCCCACTTCTTTGCCCTGATCTTTCCACCTCTGGTAATTTTCTGAGAGAAAATGCAGATCAGTCAAGAGCCACCTCCTGTCCCCAAACAGGTGGCTCACAGCCCCAAGAGGTGGGAGGGCTTTGCTTGAGGGTGCAATGTAAAGGAGAGCGCTGGAGGCGCCTATTGTGTTCTGAGTGCCTGTGTAGGTTTCTGCCTCTGCAAGTAACACAGGTGTCAACTGGGATGCGTGACACTGGCCTGAATGCCTGTTTCACATACTATGGAAGCTCAGCATTCTCTCCCAAGATTTCTAAGAATTTCCAGAGAGCTCTGCTTAGAGCTTCTGCTGAATTTGTTCAGTGTATGGATGTTCCCCTCCCCCACACGCCGTTCCAGTTCTGCAGTTTTGACTTAGATGTGGCGTTCGATTCCCTCCTTCAAAGTCTACCCCATTCCACTCACATAAGGCATTTACACCTGTGTTAGACTTTACTGAAGGTGTGGGGGGACAGAAAAAAATGTTTTGGGGGGGTCAGTATCTGTTGAGAGGTGGGAAAAATTAGCACACCTAAAAGCATGAGAGACAAAAATATTTGAATCAAATTGATATAAACCACAATTTAAAACATTTCAATGGCTTTTTGAGGTATAATTATCATACAAAAAAGTGTGCATATTTAAAATGTTCCATTTGATAAGCTTTGACATATAGATCTATATCTATATATAGACATGGGCTTAGGGATCTATACACACACCTGTGAAAATATCACCTTCATCAAGACTGTGAATATGTGTCCCACCCCAGAAATTTCTGCCTCCCCTGACCCTGGGCAACCGCCAAGCACTAAGGATTTGTTTGCATTTCCTAGATTTGTATACGTATGGAATCATGCCATATGTACTCTTTTTTGAGACAGAGTGGTTTTATATCTCAAAAAATGAAAGCAGTTCCACATTGAATATTTGACACACTCATTCTCAAAAAGTTCTTTGCCCACTCTGCCGTGATGCTCTGCAGTGCCCACACTGCTGGCCTCTTCTGCTCTCCCCTACCCCCAAATTTGCCTCAATTTTAATGCAGAGCAGTTTAGCTGTTTCTTTGACTTCTGCTAATCCATATCCTTAGAGAGACTTATCAAGGCAATTTCCTGAACAAAAGACAGTTCTCTCCCTAAGATCAATTCCAGTGCCAGCTGTTAGGATAAATTCTTGCATCCTCTTATGCTGTGTGTGAGCGTGTGCACGTGTATGTAAGTGTGTGTCTGAGCGTGCACTGAGATTCAGGAGTGTGCAGTGTGTGTACATCTGGGAGTACAGGTGTGGGTGGGGAAGAGGGGGCTTTTTAAAAAGCATTTATTAATGCCTACCTGTACCAGAACTAGGCCAAGTGCTTTTGTACACTGTTTCATTTAGTCCTCACAGCAAACACATGACATAGGAACGTAACAGATGGGAACATGAGACGCAGGTGAAATAAATTGTCCACAGACGCATGGCAACTGAAAGGCAGAAGTGGAGCTGACTCCTGAGACCTCTGGGCTCTGGACTGGGTGCTGGTTTCTCTGCACTGGGAATGATGCTCAGCCGGAAGGAATGGCACAATCCATTAGTGATGTCTGCCGTGGGGGTGGGGTGGGGTGGGGGTGACGTGTCATCCTTGCTTCATACCACGCTTCTTTAGTCCTTCCTGCAATGCAACATTGAGTCATTATTCTTCAGGAATGGATCAGTCGAGGCCTGGATCTCTGAAGGAGCACTCACAAGGGTGCCCCAAGCTAGTTGACCCTATGAAATGGCATACCTCCAGCAGTGTCATCCCACCCTCAGTCCCCATACTTGAGGAGCTGTCCAGGGGCTGCTGTTGTGCTAATCCCCTCACATTCTCCCTCCAGCCCTTTCTCTGAGGGAACCCGGGCCCCTGAGACCGCCACCTTGTTCTCTCTCCAGCTCCACTGCCACCCCCCGGTCCAGTCACCACTGTCTCTCATCTGTGTTACTGCAGGGGCCACCTCTATCCCTGCCTGCCTGTGGCCCATTGCCCTCAAGGCAGCAGGAAGGATTCTTCCGAAACGTCCCTGGGATCATGCCACTCACCCCGCTCAGAACTCCCTAGTGGCTTCCCAACCTACTAAGTGTAAAACCTAACTCCATCCCATAGAGGTCTCCACAGCAGGCCCTGCCCCTCTCTCAGCTCACACCACTCTCTCCCCTTCCACAGCACTCTGGCCACTCTGGCCTTCTCTATGCATCATGAACACACCAAACTCAGGTTTGCCTCAGACGTTCACACCTGCTTAATGCCACCTCCTTGGAGTGGGTTCCCCTGACTCTCTAGCAGCCATCACGTCCCCTCATTTCCTTCATAGGGCATATCACAAGTTACACCATGCCAGATCACAGCTCCGTGGAAGCAGGGATTCTGTCTTTCTTCAGTCTCCTTTGAGCCTAAGACAATACCAGGCACACCAAGTATCTATAAAAGGAAAAACTTCAAAGCACTTTATTATAATCATGCATTTTATTACAAGCCTCCTCAAATCGTTTACGAAATCAGAGGAAAATATAACTAATAAATAGAAAAGATATAAGTATCTAAGTGGCTTTGGGCTAGGCATTTAACCAGCTTGGACTTTGGTCTCCTTATTTGTAAAATAGGACATGGTCGTTGTCCTACACATACCACAGGACTGAGCAGGCCAATGACAGGGCACGGGAAGCACTGTACCCAGGCCCCGGATCACCACTACGCAAATTCTTGAGAATTTGCCTAGGGGTGGTGGACAAGGATCCCTTTCTGGTAGTCAATACTTTGCTCTTGGTCCCAAGCATGCCAGCTTTGGGCTCCTGAGATGGCTTTGTCCTTCCCTGCCCCAGGGTAGAACCAGGGACAGCATCTCTCCAGCCTCAGTGAATCTCTCCCCGTCCAATTCCCAGCTCCAGCTGAGAGTTCCTCCCTAACTCCTTCATGTGCAAGGACTGTTTCTGGGACTCTCGGAGCCCTCAAATCAAAGGTGTCAGGTGCTGGCACATCAAGCACTGCTGAGGGAAAAGCAGGGGGCTTAGGAGAAGAGTCCTCCCCCTCCTGGAGCCTGAAGAATGACATTTCAGACCCTCAGGGTCACAACCTGTGACCTCCTGGGCTCTGCCATTGGAGCAGCTCGGAGGAGCACCGTCCTCCCAGAGTCACATCTCCGACCTCCCCTCCACTCACTTCCATCCACCCATCTCCCCCACCATACCTATCCCTCCTCTCTTCTCCTTTCATGGGAGGAGATGGATTGTCCACCACAGAGAGGTTCCTGGTGGAAACCGCAGATGGTACTGTGTCAGGCAGGAAGAAGGCTGAAGGGCTGGGAACGGCTTTCTTCTGGTTTCTTCTTAAATGACTCCATCTTTGGGCAACAGTCTCTGAGCCTGGGAGGGTCCCCAGAACATGGTCTGGAGAGGCAGCCTGGCTCAGCCAGCAGACTGCAGAACCCTCATCCTGTCCCTGCAGGCAGGAGTGGCCCTGCCTCTGTTGCCCTTGGGGGTCTGCCTGTGAGCTATGTCTGACGCAGCCTGAGGCTCAGTGGTAACAGAAGGTATGACACTTGGGGCTCTGCTGGTGAGTGGGGTGACCTTGGGCCAGCCACTGCCCTCATGGGTCTCAATTCTGTCTGCTGGTAAGTGAAGGTTAGAACTAGAGGTTTGGGGATTACATTTGGTCTAAGAGACTAAAACCCCACCCGGAGCTAAGGTTCTATTGGTCATTCCTTGTCTGATTCAGGTGAGCTGCTTTCTGAGAAGCATTTGCAAGGTGCTGACTTCTTGCCTTCTTCGATCCCAGGTCCTCAGTGCAGATGGGGCCCACTCCAGCTCAGCAGCAACCTCATTGTCCCTGTCCCCACTGCCACCCTATATTACAAAACCACTGTGGGCTAGCTGTTTCCGTGCCTTGCCTCAGTCCTCTGTGCCATAGATACAATCCACTTCTCAGAGGATGGAACTGAGATGCAGAGACATAGATAAAGTTGAGGGTAATCAAACCTGGATTTGCCCTGATGCCAGGACCCTGCTCATCCCACAATGCCAGACAGAGCCCCTCGACCCCTACAGCCTCTTACCACTAGGTAGAACTTTGCATAAATGATCCACAGTGAGAGCAGATAACAGCAATAACAGATGAGAAGCTGCCTTTCCTAGACACCTTTGCAAATAGGACCGGCAGCTCTCTTTGCCTCTTCCAGGACAGCTGGCTCAGGCCCCAAGTGTTTGCAGAGACAAAGGTGCTGTGATGGAAAATGTTGTCAAAGAACTAAGTTGCCGGCAGCCGTGCTGTGTTCCTCGAGAAGGGCAAGGGGCTAGCAAGACAAGCATGATCCAGACACAGCCGCAGGGACAGGCCTGAGCAAGGATAAACAGAGCATTGGCTGGAGCAGCAGGGAAGGCAAAGAAACCGGGACGAGTAAATCAGGAGACAGATGCTGAGCACGGCGCCAGGGGAGCGGGCACAGCAGGAGGGTGCTGGGCGAGGAAGTCTGCCTGCGAAATGAGGTGGCGTTTGATAGACCAGGACAGGTATGAGAGGGCGGTGGACAAGCTTTCTAATGCTTTCCCTCTGCTTAGAGACGAACGGAGGTGGAGTCTCGGAGGCTGGTTGGTACCATTTCCCACCCTGCCCCTGAGCTCCCAGCTCCTTGTTCTGAAAAGCTCGAGAAACAGAAATAGCCTGTGCTCCCTCTGGAAACTGAGGGTTTCTAGGCATCAAGATCTTCCCTACTCCCACCCTAGGAGGCCCATCCATGAAAGACACAAACAAAGAAGGTACTGTCAGCCCTTCATATCTCTCCTTGTTCTGAAAAGCTCGAGAAACAGAAATAGCCTGTGCTCCCTCTGGAAACTGAGGGTCTCTAGGCATCAAGATCTTCCCTACTCCCACCCTAGGAGGCC
Source organism: Galeopterus variegatus (assembly GCF_000696425.1). NCBI lineage: Eukaryota > Metazoa > Chordata > Mammalia > Dermoptera > Cynocephalidae > Galeopterus > Galeopterus variegatus. Next base: position 57,409 of record NW_007729775.1, on the reverse strand, counting down.
CATCCATGAAAGACACAAACAAAGAAGGTACTGTCAGCCCTTCATATCTGTGGGTTCCACATTTGTGAATTCAACCAAGCAGGGATCAAAAATATTTGAAAAAAAAATCGTGTCTGTACTGAACACGTACAGACTTTTTTCTTGTCATTATTACCTGAACAATACAGCATAACAACAATTTACATAGCATTTACATTGTATTAGGTATTATAAGTAATCTAGGGTTGATTTAAACTATAGGGGAGGATGTGCGTAGGTTATATGCAAATACTACTCCATTTTATATCAGGGACTGGAACATCTGTGGATTTTGGTATCAGTAATACAGCATAACAACAATTTACATAGCATTTACATTGTATTAGGTATTATAAGTAATCTAGAGTTGATTTAAACTATATGGGAGGATGTGCGTAGGTTATATGCAAATACTACTCCATTTTATATCAGGGACTGGAACATCTGTGGATTTTGGTATCAGGGGGAGGTCCTGGAAGGAATTCTCCAGCAACACTGAGGAACGACTGTACTCAACCAATCACAAGATAATAAACCAATCATACGGTTTCTTTCTCAGGCAGCCTTGCAAATAAGATCAAAACTTACCAGCCTGAAACTAAGTCTTCTTCTGTCTTCTACTGGAGAACAAGAGGTAGTAGAAACAATGACATGGGCCTTCTTTGCATGGTGGAGTCTATGGAAAGGTAACAATGTGCCAGGGTATGGGCCTGAGTGCCAGCCCATTCTGCAGCCTTTGAGTTTGATGTCATGGTGGGTGACATAGTGCCCCCAAGACATTCCTCATGGCTACAGCTAGAAACAGAAGAGACCAGGACAGAGAAGATAGAGCCTCTAAGATGTCCCCAGAGTTCTCCAAGAGGGGAGTGCCATTCAGGACTCTCCAGGGACAGCAGGCTGGGTGTCAGCAGGGGCAGGAATCCATGTGCCATCAGCTGTAGGTCTCGAGAAGACCCATCAACCTGATAGCACAGGTTCATTTGTATCCATTTGGTGTTCTCCTCAGATGCTGGGATTTGTCTTCATTAGGGAGGGAAAGGGACATTTTCCCTGATGAGGTCTGAGGGATGACTTCACCTTCATCCTGTCTCACCCCAAAGCTGGAGCTGTGGGTGGGGTGTTTTGCTGAGATCGCAGGGAGAGATGAGGTGTTTTGCTGAGATCGCCTTGTCCCTCCTAAGGAGGAAAGAGTCTCTGGACAAAGACATTCCTGGGCAGACGATCTCTGGCTTCAAAGCCTATCCTGGGGCTCTTCCTACACTGAGGTAAAGATACCCTAGAAGAAGCCTAGGACTGTCCAGCCCTCAGCCTGCTGGCTCTGTGAAGGAGGCTCTGAAAATGTCAGGGCCCTTTGTTCTAGGGAGGGCAGATATATTAGTTACCTATTGCTATGTAACAAATTACTTCAAAACTTAGTGGCTTAAAACTACAGTAATCATTTATTATCTCTCATAGTGTCTGGTGCTCAGGAGCAGCTTGGTTGGGTGGTTCTGGCTCAGGGTTTCTCACGAGGTTGCAGTCAGGATGTTGTGGGGGCTGCAGACATCTGAAGGCTTGACCAGGGCTTCCAGGCCCACTCTCATGCTTGCAAGTTGGCTCCTTTCATGTGGTCCCTCTGAGGGGCTGCTTGAGTGTCCTCCTAATATGGTGGCTGCTTGCCCCAGAGCGAGCAATCCAAGAGACCAAGGCAAAGGTTGCAATGCATTTTGTGACCTAGCCTTAGAAGTCACATGCCATCACATGCACCATATTCTATTGGTCACACAGTCCAGCCCTGATTCAGTGTGGGAGGGGACTACACAAGGGCCTGAATTGCAAGATTATCAGTGGGGGCCATCTTGGAATCTGGGTGCCACAGAAAGAATGACAAAATGCTTAGGGGAAGGATAGCATCAGGATTAAGCCTTTGCACGAGATTGAGAGCCCAAAGGAGTGGAGATAAAGGAAGAGCACTGACCTTAGAGTCAGAAAGAACTGGGTTACATCTCAGCTGAGTCACTTACAAGCTGTGTGACTTTGAACAAATAATCTCACCCCACTTAGCCTCAACTTCTAATCTGCTAAAAGGGGACACATATCCTGCATTATATGTCTGTCCAGGGCTTGACTGAGGGTGCACAACACATCATCAGCCTCAGAATATGATCATCCCTTCTTTCCAGGGTCCTATCCTCCCAATGCCAGGATGTACCCACAAGATTTCTGGACCCCATCGTCCATCCACCTTCTGGGACCACTGACCAGGGCAAAGAGAATCATTAAAGGTTCCTGGTTCTCCCCCACAGGCAAGCTCCTGGGCTTCACTCACAGAGTTTCCAGGGGCTGGGAGCAGAGGAGATGGGTCTTCTCCTTCTCTTGGTAAGGTTGAAGTGCCCTCAATGGACCCCCAATCTGCCCCCTTTTCCTGCTAGGTGAGCCCCCTGCCCCGGGTAACCACAGGTCCCCTCTCCATGATGCTGCACTTGTTAGTGCATGGAATTCTAGTGCCTTCCAGAAACAGATGCTTGCATAGCACCAGGAAGACCTTCTGGGCAGTCAGCCGCAAGTGAAGTCACTTGCAGGCTGCTGGGGTGGTAGGGAGGGGAGAGGACAATGGAGGGGAGAGGAAATAGTAGAGAGGGCAGACTCCAAGCCCTAGGGTCCTAAGCTAGTGCCAGGCAGCTGGGCGATGGGGGAGTCCATGGGCTTTGACTCTGGAGACTCTGGTCCTTCCTTTAGCGTGTCCATTCAGCCCTGTGTGCCCTATGTTCTGTGGAGGGTGCAAAGTGCTCAGCACTGGCCATTCACTGCCTCTGGTTTCAGGGCCCAGACAAAAATGATGCCAACCTATGGGGAGGGCTGTTTGGTTCCAGAGGGCACCTGCATGTCAGGGCACCTTGGTGTGCACCCAGACCCTGGCTTCAGACTCATCAAAGTCCTATGGTCCACATCCATGCCTAAGCTGAGTTAGTGCCTGCTGGAACTGCCACCAATTCTGGACCTCTCTCCTTGGGGTGGCATTTGTAGTGACATGACATAATTTTCCTGAGCGCCTAGTAGGTGAACAAGACCCAGCCCATTTCTGCAGGAGCCAGGGAAGCAAAGAATTACCACTTTGTCCTTTTTGAGACCGGCTGCACCGCGCTCAGCCAGTGAGCTCTGTGAACGCACCGGTCATCCCCATATAGGATCCGAACCCGCGGCAGGAGCACCGCTGCGCTCCCAGCGCCACACTCTCCCGAGTGCGCCACGGGCTCGGCCCAGAATTACCACTTTGTACAAAGAATTGTGGGAGCTCAGTGAAGAGAAGGTTTAACTCTGCCTTGGGTTAGTGCAGGCACGACGCAGCCAGGGACGGCGTCCCAGAAGTGGTGACATTGGAGTTGGGCCTTGAAGGGTGAACAGGAGTTTTCCAGATGAAAAGTAGAGTGAGAGGTGAGGAAGGGCACAACAGGCAGGGAGAATGACGTGAGCAAAGCCTGGGGATGTGGAAGGGAACAGTAAACAGCCAGTCCTGTGGGTGCTGCAGTGTAAAGCTTGTGGGTCCGGGAGATGAGGCTGGGACGAGGCTGGGGATGAGCAGAGCAGAGCAAGGCTGTGAAGGACTTTATTCCCCAGCTGAGCTCATATCCAATGTCTGGGGGCCAAGGAGAGCCTTGGGGAGTTTCTAAGAAGGGGAAGGCAGCATAGTCCAAGCTCTGCTTTAGAGCAACAAATATGAGGAGGGCCTGGCTCCAGCGTTCTCTCCCCTCCTCCTGCTGTCATTATTTTGCTGTCCACGGCCACCACCCAAACTCATCCCATCAGAGAGGGGCTGATGGAGCTGCACTGCCGAGTTAATACCAAACCCTCAGCCTTGGTGACGCACAGCCCAGGAGGGAGGCTGCTGTAACAAGAGAGGAAATTACAGATAAGAGTGGAGAAATGGCCACAGCAAGATGAAGGGAAGGCAGGAGCCGGCAGAAAACAAACCAAGGTGTCAAGACAGAATCAATACCCATCACCGCCAAGAGAAGAAGATGGGATTCATTACAGAGAGGGTAAAACAGACATTACCCGGCCTGCCCACGCGGCTCACTGCACAAGTGCAGAACTCGCGCGTTGGCAAGTGCTGACGGTGGAAATACTTGACAACACAGCAAGCTGGGGAGAAGAAGGGAGGGGGGTGACGGAGACAGAGAGGACCAGAGGAGGAGACGTATGGAGAGTCCGAAAGAGACAGCGAAACACGCAGAGGGACCGTGGGCCGGAGTCAGACGGTGGACAGAGACAGACAACCACCAGCTTGAGTTTGATTTATTTTCTGCCTGGATTCTTGGGCCAGGGGTACAGAGGGACAGGGACTCCTCCTTCCGCAGGGAGCTGGGACAGGCCTAAAACTGCCGAAGGAGTGAAGAACAGGAGGAAGATAAAGGCACAGAGGAAAACACAGAGCAGTGTATCAGGACAGAGCTCATGTCTGCGTGGTTGAGGGGCTGTGAGCTGAACAGGTTCGCTTCAGCCTCTGTATCCCATGCAAGGAGAATAATAATCCAACTCCCTGTGAGGGGCACAGAGTGAGGGTTCATGCAAATGTGTGCAAAGGAGAGGAGTCTCTGTGTCCTAATCCAGGGTCTTATGGTCCTTCTCCCCCAGCCTTCCTGGGGGCTGGCAGGGCAGAGCCTACCTCCCACTAGGTGGGACACTGGTCCTTCTCCCCCAGCCTTCCTGGGGGCTGGCAGGGCAGAGCCTACCTCCCACTAGGTGGGGCAACTTAGGCTGAGTGAAGTGTCATATCTTCAGGTCACCTGAACTATGAAGGTAGAGATGCTGCCAGGTGCCAGAGGGGCAGGATACCAGGACAGCATAATCTGCACTGGACCTGGCAGTGGGGCAGGGTTAGGATGAGGGCTAGAGACTGGAATATTGGGGTAGCAGCCAAGATGGAGTAGCAGGTATCCTGCGAGGTGGGCAGAGTGACCGAGGGGGCAGCAGGAAGCCTCGGGGCTTCTGGTGCTAGCAGCAGGATTCTAGCCCTTGGGAGGGGGTCTGAGACTAGCAGGCAGAGACCCAGGTCTGTAGCGATCAGAGTGTCAGGAGGGTTAGCACAACAGGGCCTTGTGCACCAAGAGCAGTGCAAACCCTATGTTGTCAGTCCCAGGCCCACCCACACTGACACTGGGGACCATGATGGGGTAACCCAGGGCCTCAGGCCAGAACTACTAAGATCCCCCAGTCCTAAGCCTGGACCTGGGCCTGGGCCAGAGCTTACAGATGAGGGAGGAGGGTGCAGTGAGGGATCCCAGCCTCAGGAAGAGGAGAGCTGCAGAAGCCAGGACCTAGTCAGGACGGGGGCCCAAGGCTACATCCTAGGGCGCTGAGGCTGGCTGGTTGGGGGCTTACAGGACTCTGAGCAGGTCAGCTGTCGGCAGGACCCTGTGCCCCTAGGCATCCTGCACCCAGGAGACAGGCACCTGATGCAGCTTGCCTGGAGGGTCCTGGAAGCTGCACTTGGCGCTGGTGTATAAAGTGTGTACTTGTCAGGTCCAATCTGGAGTGTGAACGAGAAAGGAGATGGGAGAGCATCCAGGCCCTTGCTGGAGCACTCACACTGTGAGAGGATGAGGTCCCAAACCATGGGGTTTCCTGTTCAGTCACCACTCTCCCAGGTGGGAAGGCCAGTGAGTAATAATATCACCAGCTGAAGGTTACCATGGGACGCTTACTGTGTGCCAGTCACCGTGCTCGACGCTCTAGGTACTGTATCTGATTTAAACCACACAGCAATTAATTTATGTCCGTATTAAAGAGGAGGAAACAGGTTCACAGAGGCGATGGAACTGGCCCATGGCCACACAGCCTTGAAATGAGTAGAACTATGATATGAAGCCGGGCAGTTTGGCTCCAGAGCTGGAATCCTTAACCTCACCATCACGTTGTCTTTGCCTAAGGGAGATCCCTCAGCTCTTTAGAGTTCTTATTCTTAAGATGTTTGTGGAAGGCTCTTCGGAGCTGGCCCAAATCCTACCTCAGATTCCCCAAGTCCCCTAACCCCCAGCACGTGGTTTCTCTGCATAGGCTGAAGGTGGTGGGCAGCTTCCCTTCCGTGATCCTGGTCTCTCCTCTCTTGGGCAGTTCCCCACTCCCTGGAAGGAGGGCGCCATGTGGCAGCGACAGTGAGGACCAGCCTGAAGCAGACTCGGAGAGCTCTTCATCCCACCTGTGTGTCCCTCCACCTGTCCTTGTCTTGCTCTCCCTTCCTTTGTCCTGGTTCCTCTTTCCTTTCTGTCAATCTTTCTATTTGTCTCGGTTTCTCTCAGCTCTATGCCTCTCTTTCTGTCATCCTGTACTGCGTTTTTTCTCCAGGTTTTGACTCTGTCTTCCTATTTTCCCTTTGTGGTTTCTATACGTCTAGACCTGCCTCTGCCTCCTCCTGTCTGGTTGTCACATACCTTGCAGAAAAGCCATGGCTATTTGGGGTGATTTTCTTGGCAGATCCCCTAGACCCAGGCATATATATATATATATATATATCCTGCAGGCTCTGCCCCACTGCCATGACCAGCCCCTCCTCTTTCGCTGACCCACGCTCAGAGCTGGTGAAATAGGTAGCAGCAGCCCACACAGAGCGGGTGGAGGCAGCTGGAGCCCTGGACTCACCAGAAGAGGCTTCCAGGGAGTGAGGGGTTTTCATCACACCCCATCAGCATGGAGACAGCATCCTTGGCCTTCAGAGGGAAAAAAGGAGGGGTGGGCTGAGGAGGAACAAGGGATAGTTCAGTTGAAAACATGTTGATATCAAAAGAAATCTGGTTAAAGCAATGAATTGGTCAAACATAACTATTTCTGCTCTCTAACAGCTTGGGGTGCAATGGCTGTGCACATTTACGTCCCCACAGTAAGGATGCTAAAGCCCAGCCCCTGCCCTGCAACTGCTGTGACAGCAGCAAATCCAGACCAGCCCCTCCCCATCCTGGGTCACAGGAGCTCCTGGGCCTAGTCAGTGTTGGGGGGGCAGGACCACACTCGCCCTTCCCCTGCCTGGACTGCTCCTCCTGGAGGTGTCTGCATAACTGGTCCCTCACCTCCCACAAGTCCTTTGCTGGGATGTTACCCTCTCGGTGAGGCCTTCTCTAAAAAAGCCCCTGTAACATTGTCCTCCATCCAGCGGTTCCCCCGCTGCCCACTGCTGTGCACCTAGCTTCTTGCTCTTAATTAATCAGTTCATTGTCACTTCCTCCCACTTGCCTGTCATAGCCACGGGAACAGGAATTTCTGTCTGTCTTACTGTACCCCCAGAACCTCCAGTAGAGCCTGGCACTCAGTGGGTATTCAGTAAGTATTTGTTCAACAGATGTCTACTCGTTTATACGTAGATTGGAAATTTGGGAGTGCCGTGGGGATGGGTTTGTGATCTTTATGTTTTTTGAAACATGTTTATATAATTTTCAGAATTTGTTTCCTTTTGTGTTTTTTAATTTCTAACTCACACTCAACCTATTATTCTGTACTGTTTATGAATGGTAATAAAAAGTTGGAAATAACCTAAATACCCAGTATCAAGGGTTAGCTGGAAACATATATAGTGTTACAAACCAGAATAGGTAGTAAGATTTTATTTTTGTAAACTAAATGTGGAGATATATAAATATTTATCTCTCACGATTTGGTAAAATATTTTTTCAGAAACATGACTATGAACATTAATAGCTTCTAGGTGAAAAAAAAAAAGGCTCTGGAATTAAAGAGTTTAGGGAAAACAAAGTTAAACAGTTTTCTTAACCGAGGATCTCTCCAGAGCTTTAAATTTATTTACAATGAATATTACAATAAATATTCATTACAATGAATATTATGAAGCTCCAAGAAGAGGGTAGAATATATAATACTTTAAAAATTAGATCAGATTTATTGTGGCTACTAGTGTTCTTGTTTTACAGCTCAAGGGACTGAAGTTCTGGAACTTTCTCTGGGAAGTGGTGAAATGCACACATACACACAGAAGAATCCAGAAGCGTAGAAACCAAGATGTTCTCAGTAGTTGTATCTGAATGACTGGGCTTATAATTGTGCATTATCTTCTTTTTGCTTAGACAATTGCTCCTACAATGTGCAATTTTATAAGATAAAAAGAAGCATAAACAAAAAACAAAACTATAAAAGAAACTATAAAGGAAAAAGATCTGGAATTTTTCAATTTGTGATCTCTCCCTTTTTAAAAAAACATTTCTAATTTGTTTTCAATCTGCTCTGCTCAGCTTTTTTGGCAATGTTTTTATAATTTTTATTTTGAAAATTAAAAAAAATTTAAATCACTTTTGATAGTTGAAAATGAATGTTTCCAATCAACAGCTCATGTGTTTTATGACCAGTTCATCATCTTTAACAAATGGTCATCTCTGGACCAAATCAAGCAGGGAGATGGAAGGAGGGACTCGGAGTGGGAGGTAAGAGAGAGAATAGGAACAGAAGAGGTAGAAAAATTGAGGAAGTGAGACAGGGAGGGCAGAGGCCAGAGAGATGGGAAGGAATAGAAGGAAGAGAGCAGAAGCAGAAAGAGAACTCAGAGAAATGGTGGAATAGACGAGAAGAGGGACCCGGAGGGATGGGCATCCATCGAGCATTCACAGGACCCTTGTCCTGTGCTGAGCACCAGGTGAATGGCACCCAGGACACCTGAAATTACAATTGATGGGGGAGATGGGTCATAAGCCATTTGCGAAGAGATTTTTGTGTCATAATTCGGGGTGTGGCAGGGCAGAGAGAGCAGCAGCAGGAGCCGTCGCCTGAGCTGCCCTTTGTCCTACAGGAGAGAGCTGGGTCCCTCAGCTCCTGGCCAGAGTTCCAGGAAGGGCTTTGCGGCTGCCACCTGGCTAGGGTGGGCGGGATGGGGAGGACTGGGCCACTTGAAGCTTGAAGCTACACATGTAATGCACACTGTTTTTACAGAGCTTGTTTGTTATAAATCGCCAAATATAGATTTTTTTTTTTTTTTGGAAACGCTGTCATTCACATGCTTTACGTAAGACTGAGGAATGTCAATTGCCCACACCAGAGAACATGTATTATTACCATACTTTGACTTGGTGACTGGTGGAGATTATGCAGGGGCCAAAGCTGCCTCAGCACCCCTGGGTACAGCCTGTGTCAGGAACTGGGGCGGTGAAGTCCTGCTCCAAGCCAGGAACAGGGGGGCGGGGGGACCTCTGGAAGCCCCTTCCAGCTGCAGGTCCTTTAATCTGCACAATTTGGCCATGGCCAATGCCCCAACCTCAGCTGTTCCCCTCCAGGCCCCCTGCCTTCCTCCTGCCCTCATCACAGCTTCTGGGCAGTGCTCCTGGAGGGAGGATGAGCAGCCAGAAGCTAATCCCCGATTAATGTTTCATGCCGGGGAGGGGTGACTCACTGAAGTCAAGTGTGGCAGGAGAGCCGGAGAGGCTGGAATGGCCTGTGCTTGCTCTAGGGGCTGTTGCTTAGTGTCTGATGATAATGATGATGACATAGAACTGCAGCATCTTCCAGAAGACCCCCCTGGGCCCTGAGACTCCTCAGAGGCCACAATCTACCTGCTGCTCCTGACTCAGCACCCTGGGGCTGAGGTCGGCTCAGGCAGGGTGGAGGGGATCAGGACACAGCAAGGGAGCCGCCCTGCACCACCTGCTGCAGGGCACAAGCCCCGTGTGCAGACTGTCCCAGACCTTCCGGAGTCTAGAGTGCAGCAGGAAAGGCAGATGTTAAATACATGCAAGACAAATAAACACAAATGCCACAGGGATGATACCTAAGAGGGTGAGAAGGCAGAGCCCAGGACTGGCCTGGGCTGGAAAAAGAGAGCGAGCAAGCTGTGTGTGCGTGCATGTCTTCCAGGGCCCCCCAC
>NW_007729775.1:46472-47411 GCF_000696425.1 Galeopterus variegatus | reverse complement strand
CGGTCAGTAGAGTGGCAGAGGTTCCAGTCTCCAGAACCAGCTTCCTCGCTTTAAGTCCTGCCTGTGCCTTCCCCCAGCATGACCTTGGCCAGGTTCTCCACCCTGGCTCCCCACCTCCACTTCTTCTTCTGCAGAGTGACACCAACAGTGCCTGATTCCATGAGATCATACAGATTCCTGGCACATAACATGTTCTCAGTAAATGTTAACTAGTAACACTTCTATTGACAGTGCTTTATCTGCCAGCAGGAAGCTTTTGTGATGCTAAGATGACAACTTGCCCTATGAAAAATTGAGCTTGAGGTACTGCCTCCCTCTCCCCCCACCAGGCTGCCACCACCCCTTTCTGCTTCGGGCAGACCAGCAACTGCCCATGCCCCAGGTGCACCAGGGAGGATGAGGGAAGCATCCTCCATGCTACAGGAAATGACATGGGACTAGGGTGCAGCACCCACCTCCCCATCCCACCTGAGCACCCCAGCCAGCCGCTTGTGACAGATGGCAGTGCTTTGAGTGACTACTTCAATTTTAACTCTTTTCGATAATTCAGCGCCAGAAAGCCACATACTTTAAAACTGTCTCTGGATCATAGATCAGCCCAAAGAGACCAAGTCCAGCTCAGTTAATAACCTCTGGAAACACCATCCATCACTGGGGAGCCCCTCCTTAGGGCTCTCCATGCCGACTCCTGGCAGAGATGAATGAACGGGCTGTTCCTCTTGGCAGTGCCTCTTGGGCTGTTTGCATCTCGCTTTCTTGTGCCAGAACTTGGGCTTTTCTGAGCTGAGCCCCAGGGTGGAGATAGGAGTTAGACGGGTGGGCAGGAGTAACTGAGCGACTGTTGCTTAGAGAGAGTCCCTGCCCCCACAAGAGACTCTCCTCCTTCCTGACCTCTCGTGGGCTAGGCCTGTGAGGTGGGCCTATGGGGTTCTGGAGAAA
>NW_007729775.1:13304-45953 GCF_000696425.1 Galeopterus variegatus | reverse complement strand
TGTTCCTCTTGGCAGTGCCTCTTGGGCTGTTTGCATCTCGCTTTCTTGTGCCAGAACTTGGACTTTTCTGAGCTGAGCCCCAGGGTGGAGATAGGAGTTAGACGGGTGGGCAGGAGTAACTGAGCGACTGTTGCTTAGAGAGAGTCCCTGCCTCCACAAGAGACTCCCCTCCTTCCTGACCTCTCGTGGGCTAGGCCTGTGAGGTGGGCCTATGGGGTTCTGGAGAAACCCCAGACAGCCTTGGCCTCTCCTGCAGCAACCATCCACTCACTGGCAGCCATCACACAGGAAAGAGTTGGAGTTGCACGGAGAATATAGTGTACTTAGGGGACGCCAGCTCCCCGTTGGGTGGGGGCTGCCACCTGCTGACAGTCAAGCTCGGGATGACTCTGTTCTGCAAAGCCAGGGCCCTCCCCTGGGAGCTGTCTGGCCAGGGAGGATGTCCCCTCTGATGGAGACACCCTGAGGCCTGTGGGTTCCTCCTTCACCCAGCCCTGTTGCCTGCCACTTAAGGACCTTACCTGGACACCCAGCCACGTTGAAGCTTGGACGTCACTCTTATCACATCACTCCTGTGCACAAACCGTATTCCCAACAGCTCCCCACCACCTAGGGAATAGGTCCAAGCTTCCCAGCCTGGTAGTCAAGCCTGAACTGACTCTGCCAGGGACCCTGATCCCATTATTTACTCCTTCGTCTGAACCTGTCCTTGGCTCAGGCCAAATGGGTCACTCCTTCTTCACCCACCACCATCCTGTGCATTGCAGCCTCTACTCATAACAGGCATAAAACTTCCTCTCTGTCCTCCCCACCTATTCAATTTCTACCCATTCTGAAAGTCCCAATTGACGTCTCACCTCCTCCATGAAGCCCTCCTTGACCACTCCTATCTCCACTTCTGGAACTCTTACAGCATATACTGTCTCTGACAAAGCCCGGGCACTTGGCATGGGCAACCGTGTATTGCTGGCTTCATGCTTTGACTTGGAAGCCCTGCCTTATACTTTGAATCCTACATAGGTGTCCTTTTCTTTGTATCCCCCACCCCAGAGCTATCTTCATATGTCCAGATATCTCCCAGGCTTCAAAGCTGCCTCCCCTGGGATCCATTGGTTCTTGGGAGGGTGATGGAGCCAGATGGAAAGCCCAGCAGGCAGGAACCATGCGTCCGTCCTACCCCTGTGTTCTTAATGCCTCATACCAAGCCTATCACAGACTGGACAAAGATGTTGGCTGAACTGGATTGCTTTGAACTTCACCTTTACCTCTTCAGTGGCATATGTTGCTTTCTGGCTTATATTATGAATGATATTCTTTTTTTTTTTTTTGTCCTTTTTGAGACCGGCTGCACCGCGCTCAGCCAGTGAGCGCTGTGAGCGCACCGGTCATCCCTATATAGGATCCGAACCCGCGGCGGGAGCGCTGCTGCACTCCCAGCGCCGCACTCTCCCGAGTGCGCCACGGGCTCGGCCCTTATGAATGATATTCTTATGCTCATTCTATAACCTGCTCAACATCTTTTCCCCCAGCAACATCTAGCGAGGTGCCTTGCTGTAAATGCCAAACACTTGGATGGATCCCTGAATGCAGTCACCTCCAGCCATCCTGGGAAGCTCTCTGCTATGGTAACCTGCAGATGGAACTTGAGCTGTGATGTACCACCTGGGCTTGGTTAAACAGCCCCTCCGTGGATGTATACACATTTTCTTTATTAGTTTATCCACAAATGGACATTTAGGTTGTTTCCACATCTTGGCTATTGCGAATAATGCTGCAATAAATATTATTCAGACTTTAAAAAAGAAGGAAATCCTGTCACATGTGACAACATGGATGCACCTTTAGGACATTATGCTAAGTGAAATAAACCAGTAACAGAAAGACAGATGCAGCATGATCTCACTTATATGAGATATCGCTAATAGTCAAACTTGTAGAAGCAGAAAGTGGAGTGGTGGTCACCGGGGGCTGGGGGAGGGGGAGATGGACAGTTGCCGTTCAACGGGTAGAAAGTTTCGGTTGTGCAAGATGAAGCAGTTCTTTCTGGAGACCTGCTGTACAACATGTGAATGTCATTAACAATAATGTACTACACGCTTAAAAATTGGTTAAGAGGGTAGATCTCATGTTATGCATGGGTTTATTTGTTTTGTTTTGCTTTTGCCACAATAAAAAAGAGAAAAATATCTAAAGAAATTAAAACAATATATCTAGTTTTAAAAAATCAACCCCTCAGCCCCACCCCACACTGTACCCGTCTTGCCCAGGACCACCTGCAGCCTGGCAGCACTGTATTCTGAGAAATGCTCTGAATTTGGGGTTGGGAGATTCAGGTTTCTTGACTCTGTTCCTTATTGACTATGATGTGTGGAAAATACTTAAACTCCTTTGCCTGAGTTTCCTTATCTTTGAAAATGGAAGTACCAGTCCTGGCTACCCCCCAGAGTTTCTGGGAGAATCTAATGAGCTGACGTGTGAGGAAGCGCATTGTAGATAATAAAGCACTACACGTTGCTATTACTATTCCAGTGAAGTTTCTGGCCAGATGGAGGCTGGGGGTCAGAAGCAGTAGATCCTCATTTGAATTAAGAACAGTCAAGCTTGCTGTAGAAAGTGACCCCAGAGCCTGAGCTGCCTGTGGGCTGTGCTTCAGTTAGGATTGAACTGAGATGGGAGTTTCTATTTCTCTCATGGGGACGTCTGGAGGCAGCACTGCTTGGGCTCCATGATCCCGCCAGCTTGCTGTTCTGCCATCTCTGCAGTGCAGCTCCATTTTCACTGTTCAAGACAGTCACCATCATGTCCATGTTCCCGGTGTCATCATGGGGGAAGAGACAAAAAAGAAAGGGCGAAGGGCACTCATGCCAGCTGTATTTGAAGGAAGATTCTTGGAAGTGGCCACGTGATGGTTCTGTTTCACACCCTCGTCCAGAACTGAGCCCTATGGCCACAGGGGAGGTGGGTTGTGTGGTCTTACCACATGCCCAGCAAAGTTCTATTGCTTTGGAAGAAGAGGAAAATGAACATTGGAAGGAAAACGAGCATCTCTGCTATGGAATAGAGAGGAGCTGGGAGGGGAAGAGAGGCTGGTCAAAATCTCCATGTTTTCCTGTTCGATTCTAATGCCGTTTATTAGTGTTTCTTGGAGCAAAGACCTGAAGAAAAGATGACAATTTAGATACTTGGCATTTACAACTTCCTGTTGTCCTCTCCATGCCCACAGGCCAAACAGCCACCTGGATGCTCCAAATTTCAGAAATGAGAGATTTTCCTATTTCCCTGCCTCGAGGCAAAGGTGGCCAAATTATGTTTAAAGTAGGAAATAGGTATAGGTGATAAATGTTGTTTGGACACCTGTGTCTAGCTGTCTGTGTGTGTGTGTAGTATAACAGAGACCATGGGCTCATAAGCTATCTTAGCACTAAGTTATGAATTGTGGAGCAACTACTGGAAAAAAAATAGCAGCCAGCACACTCATGCGCTTCTGTTGGAGGTGTCCTGTACGTCTCACGTGCTCCTGTCCCGTCTTCCAGCATGGGCGGGAGTCACGGGCCACTGTTGCAGCGTGGGCTCTGGCACCCCTTCTGCACTTTGTCCAATAGTCTCAGCTCAGTGTTTATTGCTTCTGGAAAGTCTTTGCCACCTCTCTGAATAAGTTAAGTCTCTCTCTTATAAATAAGCTTTCATAGCACCAGGTATATAGCTTGCTTTTGTGGCACTTACTATCACTTACATTTGAAATTTGTAATTTTAAAAAATTACATCGATATTACATTTGATATTTTGGTGATATTCATGTACTTGATTGTTGAATTGATGTTTGGTTTCTTATTAGATTAAAAGCTACATCAGGGCAGAGACTATTTCTGTCTTGTTTTTTGCTATAATGAGAGAATAAATGAGCTTCCAGAGCCTGAAATCCTAGATGCAGGAGGAGAAAATCACAGAGATGTCGAGGTCAGGGGTCATCGCCTGGAACATATGTTGTCATCCACCCGAGGCTGGTTTTTATGGGTCAGCCAGAGGCGTGGGGAGGAGGGGGCAGGTAGGTGGGGACAGGGACAGGCTGACAGGCTACCAGGCTTGGCATTCATGACCTTTCAGGCCGGGCTCCTTCCTGCACTCTGGCCTCATTTCTCTCAGGCACTTTCTCCAGCTTTGTCTCCATCTTTATAATCCCAGTGGATTGCTTGTAGCTCTCGTATATTTGCTATTTCAAACCCTAGAGACATTATTTGCACTCTTTTCTCTTAAATTTCTGTTCTTATCTGTGACAAATTATTGCTTATCTTTCAAAACTAAACTCAGATGTTGCCGTCTCTGGGTGGCCTTTCATAATTCCAGGGGCGTTCATTCTTTTTTCTGTTCCTCACATTACAGGGCTGGTCTGTGTAAACTAACTAGTTGCTCTCGTGTAAACTAACTAGTTGCTCTACGAAGGCAGGAGCTGTGTTCTAGTCTTCATTTTGCCGGGCCTTTCATAATTCCAGGGGCGTTCATTCTTTTTTCTGTTCCTCACATTACAGGGCTGGTCCGTGTAAACTAACTAGCTGCTCTCGTGTAAACTAACTAGTTGCTCTACGAAGGCAGGAGCTGTGTTCTAGTCTTCATTTTGCCCCCAGTACCTAGCATGGTGCTCAGCACATACTTGGTGCTTAATAAATGAGTGAATGAGTGAATGAATGAATGGTCATGCATCCCAGGTCATACAGCTGTTTCATCACCCCCTACCTGTTCTCATTGATGACACACCACGGGTCCTGGTTTTTTTCCTGAAAACTGTGGTCACTGCAGAAGTAGTGCAGTAGTTCCCAACCTAAGGTCTTTGGACCCCCAGGGAAAGTAGTAATAAGGCTCTGAGAGCTTCTGTCAATGGCTGAAATAGCCCAACAGAAATCAGACTGTTATCTGCACTCAGGCTGCAGAGTCTGACTAAAACATCGGGTTTCTCTGCTTTTAGCTGGGGTTGTGTCAACTCGGTGCTTGCTAACAGTGGTTATCTCAGGCTACTCAGGAGCTCAGATTGGCTGGGGATGACATCATAGCAGTCCCTGGGGTCTGTGGAAGGAAAGACAATAGAAGGAGGCCTGGGAAGTTAAAGGGTTGGAATCACTAGGATGAGGGATGCAACTCTGGGCTTGGAATTAAGAGACAAGAGAGCTGGGCATGGCTTCAGCTGAACAAGCCACCCAACTTCTGGGGGCCCCATCCCCCATCTGGAAAGTGGGAATAATCCTATCTGCTTGAGGATCAAATGAGGGCAAAATTGTCTGCAGAAGGAGGAAGCACCAAGCCAGGAGCGGGTTTAAGCCTAGCCTGGGAGGCCCCCGGGATATCAAAGGCAGAGTTGATGGCATGTTTGGGGAAGTGAGAAGCTGTTCACTGAGGCTGGAGCATGGGGTAGGAGTTGGGGGGTGGGCGGAGTCATGCAGGCACCAGACTGTGATGGGCTGGGAAAGCCATGCTAAGCAACATGGACATGTGGTCCTTTCTGTACCAAGAAATCCAAAATTGCTACTGGCCCTCAATTGTAATGGAAGTAGAGACTAGAAGATGTGGATCCCAATGCCCCTGGCTCCATAGTTTTGAACTCAGAATCCACCCCCAACCCACCTCTTTCAATGTAGCTTTCAGCCTGTGGCTCTGAAGGTTCCCGCTGAGCTGTGGCTTCCCTCACGTGGAGCTCCCCTGAGTCCAGGCCGCTTTAGGGTAAGTTCTTGCTGGGGTGATGCTTACGGTGACTGGCCAGGTCACTTTTCCCGCTGAGCTGTGGCTTCCCTCACGTGGAGCTCCCCTGAGTCCAGGCCGCTTTAGGGTACAAGTTCTTGCTGGGGTGATGCTTACGGTGACTGGCCAGGTCACTTGGACCAGACATTGGTGCCATGGTAATGAGGACCAGAGGGAGGCTGGACCAGACGGAAGCCCCCATGGGTGATGAGAGCCCTTGGAGTGGGGGGCAGTGACTGTGCCCCAGCTGAGTCCCCAAACGGTGCTGAGGTAGTATTTGTGCCACCACCCCCATTCCCACCGAGGCTTCTCCTGAAAGCCCTTTATTCTTCAAGACCAAGTGAATATGCTGCCTTCTGGGGGGAAGTTCTGCCTTTCCTGAGTCCCAACTTGGAATCAGTTCATTCTTGCGCTCTCATAACATGTCGCGGACACCTCTACTTCCTGCTTATTTTGCTTGGCCTCCTGTTTTGGTGATTTCCTTCCTCACCTGTCTCCTCCACCAGACTGTGAATAAGGTCCCCTCTCGTCCTTAGCCTGACTATACCATAGGGGCCCAAGAAATGCTGCTGACCAAGGGAGAAAGTGTCTCTTTAATGGCCAAATCTGATGCCAAATTTGATCCTGACCTGGTAATAATTTGTATAAACCGATGTGCCCCATTCTTCCCGTTGTGTCCTCTCAGTGTGAACGGTGAGAAAGGTGACAAAGGTTGAAACAGTGCCCAGAAGACTCCTTGAAAGAGTTCCCCCAAAAGATATTTCCATTGAAGACAACACAGAAGCCACTTCAGAGAAAGTAATGTCCTATCACTAAAATGTCCAGAAAAGGAGATGATGTCAGAGGTGCCCTTAGGCCCCGTTTTGGACCTATCAGATTCTTGGAAACCGAAAGTCCTTCTGGACTCTTCCCTCCTACTTGCTCAGCCCATTTCCTAATAGGAGCCCTCAGACTGCTCTCCCCTCTCCTGGAGCTGCAGGGAAGCGAACAGAAACCTAGACCGCTCCTTTGGCAGGGCAGGACTGTGGCTCCAGCGCCCGTGCCGTGCCGCATTTAGCCAGTGAGGAGCTTCTGATGACTGCTTTGTCTCCCACAGGCCCTCCAAGTCACTGTGCTGGAAACCACTTGCCTCTGTCACCAGGCTGCACCTGTAAATAAAGCAGAAGATAAAAGAGGCCTTTCCGCTTTTCAAACCGTGACAGGCGCATCCCCGTAAATTACTTTCATGCTTTTTTAATAGAAGTAAAGAGGTTTGGGTGGATTGCATTGCCTAATACAGCAGCACTTTTCTCTCATTTGAGCCGCCACCGATGGGATAATGAATGCATTTTTATCTCTGTCTCTAAACAAAATGCAGAGAACCTGGAGTTAGACAAACCTCCCTTTATGGTATTTCGAGCAGAAAGCTGGGAGTGGTGGAAACCTCCTGGTGATAAACCCCACAGGTGTTGGGAATGAAAAGCTGGGATTTGTTTCCTCCATTTGGGCAGGCAGCCTTCTCTAAGGCTAGATGTGTGTTGGGTTCCAGTGTGCAGAGACCCACTTCTGTATTCCAACCTCAGTTTGTGCCTGCAAAATAGGTGTGACGTCCCTACTTCCAGATTTGTTGGGCAAACCCCCAGCCCAGTCCAGCCATAGGAAGGTGCTCAGTGAGCATCAGTTAAACCTCACCCTGCTTGTGTGGCAGGACGTCCACACCACTTGGGCACATGTTCCTGCCAAGAAGCAGCCATTCCAGGACCTTTCCCTGTGAGGAGGAGGGCTAGGGCAGTGACGTCCTCAGCCTGCTGACACCACCCATGCTGTCAGGCCACTGGGCTCCCTGCCACGCTCTGCAGCCCTTCCCAGAGACTCAGGCTTCCGGAGCTCCCTCCCGCAGTCCATCCTCTGAGCACCTCTGATATTGTTGTGTGGTTATTTATCTACCACACTGGTCTTTCCTTAAAAACTGGAATGAAAAAAATTCATGGAGGGCAAGTCTCATGCCTTGCGGATGTTCTGATCCTCAGCACCCAGCACGGTGCCTGGTGCACAGCAGGTGCTCAAAGAATATGTGGGTGAATGGATGGGTGGCAGCGAGCAGCTCGCCCTCACACACTGGGGGTGGACAGGAAGCAGGCTCCTGTGCAGGAGGGTATGGCTGAGGCTCCAAAGCCCAAGCAGCACCATGCCCATCCCTCTCCAGGCCCACCCAGGCTCGTGGAACATGGCCCATGGGGCTGCACAGGCCAGGCATGTGCAACCCTTCCCAGCAAACCTGGAGACAGGGACCTCACTCCTATTTTGTAGACTAAAAAAGTCTGTGAAACTGGTTTTGAAACCCTTGGCTCCTCACCCACTTCACACTGGATATGGAGCGGTCGTAGAGGCCACTGGGAGGCTCCCTCTGGAGCGGGCCATCGGTGGACTGAGGGGCGCTGCTTCCCACAGCCGATCCAAGCAAGGAGAAGCACACAGAGAGCCTGCCTGCGGCCTGCGAATGTCCCCAAGTGAGCGCTATGGCTAGCTGGGCCTGAGGAGGCGGGGCAGAGGGGTGCCTGGCCCCAGATGGCCTCCCTCCTGGAGTTTGGCAGGGCAAGGAGGGAGCCTATTTGCTGTGGCCTGGTTCAGGCCTCACAGAAGGATGCCAGGAACTCTTAAGTCCAGACTGGAGGGGTAGGGGGCATAGCAGCTTCATCACATCAAAGGAATCACAGGTGGGAGAACCTATACAAGCCCATGACAAGAGAAAGCCATGGCATTTGCCTCTGCCAGGCCCAGAGGCACAGAGATGTGTCACCATCCTACAAGAGAGGTAACGCCTTCCCTAGCGTTTGTTTCTCCCCTCATCTCCACCAAGTCTGATGTTGGGGGAGGAGGTGGCATCCAAACAAAGCAATGAGCTGGGGCTACCTCCTCCCACTCCTCAACATGAGCAGGCCTAGGCTGGGGGATGGGAGTTTTAGATAGGATAAGAATTGAAGGCTTTGATTTTTTTTTTTTTTTTAAATCTGAGAGTAACCCTAAAAACTATGAGATTTTCCAAAGAGGTCCTCCAAGGGTCAGGAAAGCATGTGCTAAAAGGGATTGTGGCAAAAGAAAAGAATGAAGTTGTTTCCTGTCTGTGCCCTACCAAGCCCAGCTCCACCAGTGGGCTGGCTGTGCTGTGTTCTTTCTGTGTGCTCCGGGAAGGGAAGGCGGCAGCTCCTGAAGACGGGTGCTGGGTCTGCCAGTCTTCATGAGGCCTGGCTCAGAGTTCAGCAAGAGAGGGAAGGGGCCCTTCAGATTTCTTCCTAATCGAGATGCAGCACATTTTAAACATTATTAGAAGATAAGTCAGACACCAAGAGAGTTTAGAGGGAGAGAGGGCACATCCATTAGGCTGTTTCTTTCCATGATTTTTCGCCTGGGGTCTCCTCTCAGCATGACGTGGGTCAGAACAAGGAGGCGGGAAAGACCGTGGGAAGATTAGTCTTTGAGTTGTGACTTTATTCTTTACATTTTATTAATTTTATTCTAAATTTCATTTAAAATTATATTTTAAATGTTCATAATTCCTGGACAACCCAGACACATGATTATCTTTCCATTTGCACATGGAAAGACCCCCAACTTATTCAAAGGCCAAAAGAAATGATCTTTGAACTAACCACAGCTTCGCCCCTTGAATTTGCTCCAGAATTAAGATTTGCTATATTTATTTACTGGTTCAGTTTAACTCCTTCCAGGCCACCCCTTCCTTTAATTGTCCTCTGTGATGAGTAGGCTCTTGGGTAGGGAAGAAAAATAAACACAGAGAGGGCTCTCGCAGCAGGCTGGCTGCTCGCTGAAATGGAAATGTGTTTACGGTGTGAGAAAAAAAAAAACGATTCTGGGCAGTGAAGTTGGCAAAAAGAGATAAAGAGGATTTAGTTAGAAGCGAGAGTTAAATGATAGTAAAGGTCTAGAGAAGCCGTGATCAATAAATATAAAGTTCAACCTCATTGCTTTCTGCTGCGGTGGAGGACTACCCCGCCGCCCCCCCCACCCGGCCTCAGGCTGCACACTCTGTTGTGGACTCAGTGGTTGGGATTCAGGCTCCAAGCTCGAAATTCTCTCAGGGTGGGGAGGACTCTCACTGAGGCAGGGGCGGGCACGGCATTCCCGCCATTCAGGAGGCTGGGGGCTGGCCAGATGGCCCCAGGGCATGGTTGGGCACCTTCTTGGTGGGAATGCTGTGCCCGCCCTTTGCAAGAGTCCTCCTCAGACTGAGAGGAGCAGGTGTGAATGAAGGCCTGGGTCCAGGTAGGAGCAGGTGACAAAGCATTGCTCAACATCTGCTCTTTCTGGTTTGGTTCAGAAGACAGCTCCCGGCCAACAAAAGACAGAGGGGAAGGGCCAGCTCAGCTCTTAGCAGGCTCGGGTCCCAGGGGATCTGCTGGCTGCCCAGAGGCAGGGGCAACCTTTCCCATTTGTTAATAAGTGTGCAGTGGGGACTAGGAGAGACAAAGACTTAATCAAAGAGATTAACTGGGAGCGTTGTTCACCTGAGCTTCAGCTCTCGTGAGCACGCACAGAGGGTGAGAAGCCGGAGGCGAGAGAAAGGGGGGGCGCTGATGCTCAGCTCTGTTCCTCCTGCTGATGGAGAGGACTCTAACCGTGTTTGGAAAGAACAGACAATCCCTAAGCCTGGTGTTAGAGTAGTATTGTGGCGCTTAAAAATTATTTTTAAAGCCCAGGAGTTGTGATGTCCATTTAATCCTCCCAGGAGCCCTGCGAGGTAGGTATTCTTATTACTTAGCCCTCTATACAGACAGAAACATGGAGGCTCAGAGAGATTTGTTTGGCCAAAGTCACATAGCTAGCAAGAAGCAGAGGCACAATTAGACTAAAGTCTTCTGGCTCCAAAGCCCATGTGCTTTCCAACCACACCATGCTTTGCCCTTAAGGGTTCTGGGAACCCACAGCTTTCCCCAGGTTCCAGGGAAGCCCTGGCACAGAGGAACTGGAAACCTGAGCTTCCTTCACCCAAGGTGGTAGGATGAAAGGTGGGCAAACCAGGATGTGCACATAGCCAGCCGTCAGCAAATGCATGAAGGAAATGCAGATGTTTACATTTATTTATTTTTTATTTTCTTTTTTTCTTTTTTTCCTTTTTGTCTTTTTTCATGACCGGTAACGGGATCGCAACTCTCAGTGTCGCGCCCATACCGCGACCGGCAACAGGATTGCAACCCTCGGTGTCGTGCCTGCACCGCGCTCAGCCAGCGAGCGGACTGGTCTCTATATGGGATCTGAACCCTCGGCGGGAGTGCCGCCGCGCTCCCAAGCGCCGCACTCAACCGAGTGCGCCACCGGGCCGGCCCTACATTTATTTTTGATTATACAGGGGATATATAGTTACATTTTAAAAATTCATGCAGTATGGATAAAGCCTAAATGCCCTCTTCCCACCACCCCCTCCCAATCCCTCTCCCAGCAGTAACAAGGGATTGGTGTGGGCCTTACAGACAGCTATCTATGGGTTTTACATATACACACAAATAGCAATATGTAGAATATTTTACTTTTTATATAAATGGTAAAATATGGGACATATTGTTTGCCATGTGCTCTTTTCACTTAAAAATATGATGTAGAGATAGTTGTTTCACTCCATACAGATCTACCTCATTTTAACTGCTAAATAATATTCCATCATATATGTATATGTATGTGTTCACATGTATGTCTATGTAGGCATTCACATAGACATACATCTTACATATATTTAACTGTTTTTCTTTCTTGGGCATTTGGGTTAGTTACATTTTGTCACTAATAGAAACAATATATCAAAGAACATCTTTGTCTGTGCTCTTCTGTAAATGTAAAGGAGTATTGCTCTACAATAGATATCTAGACGTGAAATTCCTGATAGAAGGGTAAGGGCATATTTAATTTGAACAAATACTCTTTGCCAATTTATGCTCCCAACAGTGTATTAAACTTCCCATTTCCCCAGACCCCTGTGAGCACTGGATATTATCAATATTATAATTTTTTAGCAAAATAAAATATTTTATCCGAATTTCTCTGATTTCTACTAAGCATTTTTCATGTGTTCACTGCTTATGTATATTTTTTCTGTGAAATACTCATATTTTTTGTTTATTATCATTTTGTAGAAACTTTTTATATATCCTGGACACTAATTCTCATCTGTTATACATGTTTTGTCTATTTCTCCCAGTCTGTAAATTACATTTTAACTTTGCTTATAGGTTTTTTTGTCAGAGTGAAACAATTAATTTTGACATAGTCAATTTATCAATTTTTTACTTTCACGGGTTTTTATTTTTTTGTGTGTCTTCCTTAAGAAACTCTTCTCTACCCCAAGCTTATACGTATATTTTCTTCTAACATTTTTATAGTTCTCCCCTCTTTTTATAGCTCTTTAGTCAACTCAAAATTTATTTTGCATATGATGGGAAGTATGCTATAAGTTTATTGTGCTTATTTTTTTCCAGATAGATAGCTCTGGTGGCTATTAGTGGTGGCCCACCTCTTGTTTATTTCCCCCTTCCCTGTATATTTATGCACTTAGGCTTCCACCTCATTGCCATCCATCCCCTGGGCTTTAGGACTGGGCCCTACAGGTTTAAGGGTGATCCCATACACTTGGCCTAAACCTCCAAGCGTAGCACAATGTTGGTCACGTGACTAGTTCAGGATCAGCCCATGACCCGGTGAAGGCGAGGGGAGTTTGCCGAGTGCATCTGGGAAAAACACTTTGTTCACTTCTAAAGGACAGTCCCTGGGTGGAAGCAGAGACCCCTTTCTTCCTTTGGACATTATGCCTCGTGGATGGGGTCCAGGAGCTGCGATGGCTTTTTTGCCACCATGAGGGAAGCCAGCCGAAGGGTAGGACCAACATAAAGAGAGCCACAGCTGTGAAAAAACTTAGAGAAATGGAGCCGAGCCACGGATTAGGGCAACCCTGAAGCCTAGCTACCACCTCATCTGCCTCCGACTTCTGCCCATACACGAGTTATGTCTTCGTAGTGTTGAAGCGCGGTGGAGTCAACTTCTGTTACGGGCAGCAGTCAGTAGACTAAACAGATACAACAAGCAACTCTTCCAGTGCCATCTATGGATCGTCCGTCTGTCCTGTGATCATTAATTTGAAACACTATCATACAAGCATTTCCATGTATACAACTGTACACACATGATTTCAATGTTTCAATGACTATGGCTTATGTAATTATATTTTATGCTGGTTGAGTAAATCCCCCTTTGTCATATTTCTTTTTCAACAATTGCCTGACTATTGTTCTTTTTCTCTTCCAGATGAATTTAAATTGTTTATCAAGATCCATAAAATTCTGTTGGACTTTTGACAGAGATTACTTTGAATGTGGGGGCAATTGACATCTTTACAATGTTGAGACTTCCCATCCAGAAGAATTAGATGTCTCATCATTTATTTAGATCTTCTTTTATGATACTCAGTAGAGTTTTATAGTTTTTCCATAAAAGTCTAATTCATATCTTACTGGGTTTATTTCTTGGGACCTTAGAGGCATTCGTTGTTATTATTATATGTTTTCTTTTTTCATTTTTGATTGACATCTATTTTTAATTGGTGGCGTGGAGGGAAGCTTTGATTTTTGGTGTTTGCTCTGATATTTCACCACCGTGCTGGAATCTTACTGTCTAACAGTCTGTTATTTCATTCTTCCTGGATTTCTTAGGTAGATGATCATATCATCTGAAAATCATATTTTTCTCTCCCATCCTTCTTTGTCTTTCCTTGGATTGTGCTGGACAGAAGAGCCAGACCTATATTCTTTTCATATAGAATAGGGCTGTTTCTAATGCTTTCTGAAAGTTATATAATTAAGAAAGCTTAATTTTCCTTCCTGCTTTATTGAGACTTTCCTTTTTTTAAACAAGGAAAATATACAGAATTTTATCAAATGCTTTTTTTGGGGGGTGTGTAGTGAGATAACCACATGGAATTTTCCTTTATTATCTAGTGAACTATATTAATACATTTTATAATGTTGAATCAGCCTATATTACTGGGGTAAACCCAAATTGGTCATAAGGGACTATTCTTTTACTGCATTGCTCAATTTGATTTACTACTATTTTATTTTGGATTTGGGCAGCTTTTCTCGTGTGCTCTCCTTGTCTGGTTCTTCTTCTGTTTCACTGGCCCCTAACTGCTGCTTCTCAGTCTCTTTGCTGGCTCCTAACCTGGCTTTCCTCCCTTCTCCCTCCCTCCACTCCCAGGTGATCTTCCCCAGAACTGTGGCTTTAATACCGTCTCTATGCTGACAGCTCCCAGATGTGTGGCTTTAGCCCAGTCCTCACCTCTGAATTCCAAACCTCTATAATTAACATTCATATCTGCTTAACATGTCCAAAACAGAAGTCCCGATTTCCCCTCTCAAAGCTGCTGCACTCACAGTCTTTCCCACCTCTGCAAGGGGCAACACGGTCCTCTGGCTGCTCAGGGCTAAAGCTTTGGAATCAGCCTTCACTTCTCTTCCTTTCTCGTATCTCACTCCCAATCATCAACAATCCCTTTGCTTTCAGTTTTGATATACAGCCAGTGTCGTATACATTTCAATATACACCCCACATCACCTCCGGCTAGTCCGAGCTATCACCTTTCATCTCTGACAGCGCTCCCTGCTTTACCTTTGCTCTCCTTCCACAGCAGAGCAGCTCCCAGCCCCCCATCGTGGTCACTCTTCTATCCATGCTGACCTCCAGGCTTCTCCAGCAGGCCTGATGTGTTTCAGCCTCGGGCCTTTGCAGGTGCTGTTTCCTCTCCCTGATCTCCATATTTATATCTTCCTTAATTCCTTCAGGCCTCCATTCAAAAGGTTTCTTACCCTAAGGACGTCCCCAACCACCCCACAATAACTGCAACCCTTGCTTCCCACACTCTCTACATACCTTGTCCTGCTTTCCCCACCGCACTTATCTCCATTTGACGTGCTGTGTATTCATTCCCCAGCTAGAATGTGACTTCCATGAAGGCAGAGACTTACCTGTTTTGTTTCTGTTGTATCCCCAGCACCAAGAACAATGACAGCATATTGTAAGTTATTTCATAAACGTTTGTTGAATTAAAGAATGTTTTTTCTCTTGTATTTGGGAGTTGACTTTAAGGCTAAAGAATTTCTTGTGTGTGTATATAATTTTTATCCTTTAAAAATATTTGTAATGGAAACAGGAACAGAATCATGCTATTTTTTTTGTTTGTTTGTTTTTTTCACAGGTGCAAAAACTGAAGCTCAGAGAGCCTAAGGGATTTCTCAAAGTCAGGAGCCAGCTAATGGTCAAGCTGGGCTGGAGTATGTTCCCCATGTAGACCTGAGGGACGACCAGAGTAGTGGGGGTTGGGGAGCTGTCAGGAGCTGGAAGCTCGACTCGCATGGGCTAAAAAGACCCCAGGACCTGTCCTCCCTTACCTCCTGTCCTACTTTCTTGGAGATAAGATATTAGACAGAAGACATAAAGAGAACATGGGCATAGGGCCGGGCATTGTAATCAGCTGTTGACTTTGGACACTTGTAAAAGGGGGTCACTTCTGTCTTGTGTGCACTGGCCACCTGACATTTGCCTTTCTGGGTCCACACTCTGCCCTTCTCCATCTGCTCTGCCCCCAGCCCCCACACCCAAGGCTTCCCCAGTTGGATAGCGTCAATGAGCTTTCCTGCTCTCTGGCTCCTGGTTGGGTTGGGCCAGTGGGCGGCACCAGCGGAATACTGAAGGAAGGAGAACAGGAAGGTTGGGGATTTATTTGCCTAAATCTTTCTCTGCAGGGTCCCCACTAGCTGGCTGCGTCCTTCTATCAAGGGCCACAGCTCCTATCAGACAGCCCTCCCCAGACAGCTGATCTCTCCCAGTACCAGTAACTGTCCCTCCAGGCCCAGGGGGAGGTAAGAGCCCCCTGCAGTCACCCCTCTGAGGACCATGCAGTGTCCTTGGCTAGTTTCCTTAGGCCCTGCCCATACCTTTGTGAACAGTTCCAGGCTCTCTTCATAGTGTGGGGTCTGAGTGTGTCATTGTCCCCCTGGTCCCTGACTGCCACTGTGGCTTTAAAGATTCAATGAGGTAACCTAAGTGCTTGGCACAGTCCTGGACACAAAGCAGGGGCTCTCCCATTGTTATTCCTCTTCTTCCCTCCTAGGAGAATTGAAAGAGGCTGTCCAAAGACATTACAAGGGAGATGAGCCCTCTGTGGGTGCCCCAGCCTCTGTAGTGCAACCTGAGCATCTGCAGGAGAGAGAGATGGCCACTACTCAGGGTAGAGACCCACCCCCTGGGATGGCCCAATCAGACAACACCAGGGGTGGTGGCTCCTGAACTCTGCAGCTGGTGTCAGAGCATGAGGTATGTGGCAAGGGTATAAGGTGGCAGGTGGGGTGGGGGAAAGCAGAGGAGACTTCCTATAAAACTGCTCCTCAGCTCTTCTGTCTTTTAGCACCTCAGTTCCCATTGGCCTCCTGGGCCACAACCAGGCTGAGACACAGCTGCCACTCCTGCCCTGCCGTGCTGTGCCCCACCCTGCCAGCAGCCTGGCAGCCTCCGTCCATGCCCTGGGCTGGCAGCAGGAGACAGGGCTGTCAGATCGCATCATGTCAGCTCTCAAGCTGGAACTCCAGCTGGGCCAAGTGACCTTGTAGGTTTGAGGAGCACGGGCGGCCAGGAAAGAGATAAATAGGCTGTCCAAATTTATAGGATCTTCCCAGCTGGAAGGAGGTAGGAGGTAGCCTCTCCTGAACCCCAGCCCCTGTCTCTCACAATCGCTGTTTTGGACCCATCCCTTCAGCAGCCTTGCAGTGGTAGCTGGGAGTGAGGTTAGATTTTAGGGTGACTTTTCTGATTCTACAGCCTATGGAGAATTCATTATCAAGGAAGGCAGGGATTTCTTCTTCAGAGTAAAGAAGGTTCTAACTCCTCTTGGAGCTCATGTTCTTTGGTGAGTGGCTGACAAACCACATTTCACTTCTACCCAGCACTTTGGTGTTGCAAATGTATGATCTCTCTGGAGCTTCACAATGCCCCCACAAGGCAGGAATATTTAGCTGTATTTACTGCAGCAGAAGAACCAGAAGCCCAGAGAAGATTAAGCAACTGTCCAAGGCAACACCACCGGGCACTGGCAGAGGGGACTCGAGGCCTCCCTGGCTGACTTTGTAACCAGATGAAGACATTCCCTGCAGGTTATTTAAAACAGTGAGATCTTTTCCTTTGCCTTTTTCTCCCTTCCTCCCTCCAGCTCATTGGTTGTGGGTAGCATGGAACACAAAGTCAAGATTTTGGTTTAATTTCACCTAGGTCAACTTCCTGGAAGAGGTGGGAGGAAGGCGGTGCAACAGAGAGGAATCTGGATGGGGGTGCTTGCAGAGGAGCACCCAACGTGAAGGTCAAGGACCAGTCCCAGAGAGGTCTTCGATCATCCTGAAGGAGCCCTTCCCCAGCTCTTTGCCTGTGTCCCTTGGCATATCATCTTTTTCTTTGTCCCCATCCCTTTGGTGTCTTGACAACAGAAGGGATTTTGGTAAGACTTTGGGAAGAACTTCCCTACTCTCCCTTTGAGAAGCATCTTGGACAGGTTTATATTCTTCCAAGGACACCGCAGCACGGACCAGGTTGCTATTTCTTGCCATTGCATTCGGCTTGAGCCAGTTCCTCTCCTTCTGTCTTTTGTTTTGCTTTTTTCCCTAGTTGTCTACAGGCTTCTCTGATGCAGAGCAATCACCCCATGGAGCATGGCCCTGAAGCTGAGGGGTAGAGTGGAAGCCGTGTTCAGGGGCGATGGTGACATAATCTTGAAAAAACTCCATCTGTCATCTCTGGCCTTTAACTGTTGTAACAGCACTTATGGTCCCAGCCAACTGCTGAGGAATCTGTCTGTGGTTTAATTAGCCTATAACTCCAGCCTTCCCCACCATGCAAGAAAGCAATAAACAGCTTCCATCCTCTTAGTGGGGCTGGGCAGTCACAGGAGGGAGAGTCACACGAGGCCTGAGGCCAGTGAGGTCTTTGAGGACAAATGAAGGACTTGGGGATCCACAGAGAGGACTCTTGACTCCTGCCTCCTTTCTCTGCTTGGGCCATGGGAGACCAGCCAGTGGGCCTCCAAGGAAAAATAACAACAGTAACATGACAATTGCTCATATTTACAAAGAGTTTCTCATCAATCAGGAGATTTCTCAGACACTGTCTCTCAGTAGGTACCACTCTGGACCTCAGTTTCTTCTTCTATGAAATGAGGCTATTGGGCTCAATGATCCCTGAGTTTTCTTCATCTGGACCTTCTGTGGGTTCCTTGATCCTAACAAAATCCATGATGTAATGATGCTTGGAGCTGGTGTCCTTAGCCTCATTTTATAGTTGAGCATACTGAGGAGCAGAGAAAGGAAGTGATTGCCACAGATCACTCAGAGCCCTGCCAGAGCCAGGCCCAGAACCCAGTGAGGGGGAAGAGAAGAAGATAGACCCTGATGTCTGCCTTCTTAGCTTAAGGAGGTGGGAGTGCGAGGGTGGGATCTGGGGGCCCTGTAGCTGTTCCCCAGGACTATTTTGAGGAGGGGTCTGCCCTATAGCCCTGCAAGAGGATGTGGCCAGGGAGCATACCTGGGGATGGTGCAGTACATGGTCCCTGAGTGTGCTGACCAGGAATCCGCACCTGCACCCCCACTAGCATGTCTGCTCCACAGTGCGGTCTATTTTGTTCACTGCTCTATCCCCAGCACCTAGAACTGGGTCTGGCATGCAGGAGGTGCTCAAAGAGTGGGTGTAGCTGGATGACTGGGTGATGAGTCTAGCTCCTGGGATTCCAGGGCCCCATGACCTTGCTCCTGCTCTCCTTCTGCAGGGCCTGGACATAGGGGCAGCATGAGTACCACCAGCAGGGCCTTAGGCCATAAAGAATTCTGAGGCCTGGAGAAAATTCTTCCCTGTGCACCTCCCTACTTTTTTCTGGTTGCATCTGAGCACCCTGACTCCCCACCCTCTCCCCTCTCTTCACCTTAGTGTGTGATGGATGTTCTGCCAGGGAGGGAGGGTTCGATCTGGATTTCCAATCTCCTCTGGATGCACCACCGCCAAAATACAATACACAATTATGGGGACATGATACATCAGTGATCACTGAGAGAAAGGAGCCCCACTTGGACAGCAAAGCCAACGGCTGGCATCTAAACGTATGACTACAGTCAGTCAGAGCCCCTGCAGTCCTCTGGGGGGAAGTGAGCTGGTGGAAAGTGTGCTGTCGCCAATGCCAATGGATAACAACCCGCCTTTCCTTATCATGTCTGGTCACAGCCTCCGTCCCCCTCCGTCCCCCTCCTTCCCATCCTTCCAGGCTCCAGAGCCTCAGCCCCCTCCCTTGCTCTCCAGTGGGGTTGCCACCACCTCGTTCCTTGGGGTTCTCTCCCCACTATCTTTGCTATAGCTGGGGACACTGTCTCCACAGCTCCCCTTCTGTGCTGCCTTCCAAAGCAAGCACAAGAACCCTTTTCCTTCCAAGGATTGTCTGCCAGGCCATTTAGGGAAAAAGTGAGGGCAGCAAAGATCCCACCAGACAAGAGGCAATTGTGTGGGCTCCCACCTGGATCTGAGAGCCACAGCTCCTGGCCTTTGCACCTTGCCACCTCTCTCAGTGGTCACCGAGGCCTGCCCTGCTCCCCACTGGCTTCTCTCTCACCCAAGACACCCAGCAGCCTGAGAACACAATCTGGGCATCACAGGAAATAAAACCATAGCCCAGCTGTCTCAAGGGGCTGGACAGCTTCTGCGTGGCCTCCTGCCTAGGCAACGTCAGTCTCCATGGGATACACTGAGGGTCACTCTAGCAAAAAGTGTCATCCCCTTAACATCCCCTCCACTGTAGAGTTTGGAAATCTGGGAATCGTGGTTGGGATCCGCAAACCCCTGAAATCTCATGACAACTTGGTTGTACGTGTTTGTCTGCACTTTTTCTGGAAAGAATTTTCATAGCCTTCATCAGTGCTCTTTAGAACAAAAGAAGTTTTAAAAAGTTTTCCTCCACCTATAAGGATGGGGATAAGGGCAGAGTGGGTGTAGAGGCTGAGCTTGCTTAAATACTAAACAGGACTTTTGAAGTTTATTTTATTGCCGCAAGCCCCAAATCACGTTTTTTTTCTTTTCTTTTTTTTTTTGGAATGTGGATGGGTCCTCTCTTCTGGCTTGCCAGATAGCTTGACCCTTTGCACCTGTTTCTCATACAGGTGCACATACAGAATCAGCCCACCCCAGACCATAACAAAAACATGGGGTGCAATTCATCCCTGAGACAGCCCCCAGGGCAGGGGTCAAACACAAAGCGCCGTCAAAGCCCACCCGACCTGAACAGAGCTGATAACCAAACCACACGCCCACCTGAACAACTTCAGTCCTAGGCCAAATGTCCCTTAGAACATGGCACCTTCCCCCAAGACCTGAAGGCTCGGGAGAGACACAGCTGAAGCTCCCTCCCATCTACCCGGTAAGGACCCCAGGCAAGTCTGCTTACTTGCTTGTGATAAGGCCTCCAGTCTCTGGATAGTCCAGAAGGATGGCTCTGAGCTTGTTTCTCTCACTGAGAAAACGTACATGCCTGGAAACGAAGGAGCATTCACGAGATAGGTTGATAAATACCACAGCCATTCAGCCTGCTGAGACGGGATGATCTTTGTTGAATCACCTAATCTACTTGGCTAATTATGCCCATTTTCCCTTCTCTCTTTCCCTCTTACTCTCCCTTCTTTGTCACAATGTGGTACTTCAGAAACTCTCTCGAAGGAATTTCAAGGAGCTGGGTCTCTGCGGAGTACATCGCATTATCTCATTACAGTCTCGCCTGGTGATCAGATTCCGTTAGCTGACTCTCTTTATTAGCAGGCAAAGGCAAACTTATGAAATACCCTTAAATCTGGATTTCCTTAACAATATATCATTGGGGAACTGACAGCTTTCGCCCGCTTCTCTCTGCCAGAAAGAATTAAAATTGTCCCTAATTTAATCTCTCTTCCGCATCAGACGCAGATATTTGTGTTTCAGCAACAAACTTGTATTAAAGGCTCTGGGGGAGGAGGCTTTGGGTGTCACAGAACAGCTCTGATGGTGTCCCATATGCCTGCATGCAGATAGGTTGGCCCTGGTTTCAGGGAACCTGGGCAGAGGCCCCCAGATGTGGCCCTGGAGGGAACCTGCAGCCCCATGTGCCCGCTACATGGAGAGGAGAGGGTAGATCCACTGTCTATGTCACGTCAGCGCAAGGACGCTAGGGGAGATGGCTGAGGCTGTCACAGACACTGCCCATTGTAGCGTTGACTGGTTCCTTGGCTCTTTGGCTTTTCTAGAAGTCAGCATCACCAGGCTGGCTGTTGATGGGGTTCTGGCTGAGCTGTGCCCTGGCTGTATTCCCACGGGTGCTGTGAGTATTGGCTGCTCAAGCTCACGGCTGCCCCTGTCTCTGGAGAATTGTCTCAGCCAAATAGGAGCCACCTGACCCCAGAGGCTAGCCACACCCCTCCCCATCTCTCACTTTAAGCCAACAGCAAAGGATTGACTGACAGAGGGGTACAATATTCCAGCCCCCTTGCCTCTAGGTGGTTCCAACTTTGTGGTATCACTGTGCTCCTGAGCTCCTGGTGGAGCCAGGCTGAAGCTGGTCTCCAGCCCAGACCACATCCTTGTTTCGTTTCCTCCCCCCATTTCTCCAGAGAACATGACCCTGAGAACTCACCTTCACGAGGCCCTGCTTCTAGGGCATGGTTGCATTTGGGCTGTTTGTGTTTCTGGCTCTGATGTGCTGATCCGCTGGAGTCAGACTGTGTGTGGGAGGGACTCATCGTGGACAGTCAAGGCTGGTGGTACTCCGTAGTCAACCATGAACAGGGGCCTGGCCCCATGGGCACTTCCTTAGGACCCTGGCCCCCACCATGGAAAGGCTTAGCTGAGAGTGCCTGCCTAGCAGTGGCTGCCTAGGACACTGCCGGCCTTGCTCATGGAGCATAGAAGCCACTCTCTGAGACTGCTCTGAACCATGGCCTCTTAGAGCCACATCACTCCAGCCGGAGCTGCAGAGCCTGACCGGGCGTGCCCTGCCAAGCACATCCCATCCCCTCCAGGCGCGCTGCAGAGGAGGGGGAAGAACTGTGTTGGAAAATCCTATTATCTAGCCAGGCCCCCAATGATAGCCCAAGCATGAAACCAATTTACGAAGTGTGAGTCAAAAGCCTCCAAGGACGGCCTGCTCTCTTGGGAGCCTCGGCGCTCACCCTGTCCATGGGCCCTGCAGATGAAATGCCATTCCTTCCTCCATCCACTGAGTCGTTCTGCTCAGAGCTGTCAGTCAGTGCCTTGGGCTGGCCGGTCCCCTTGCTTTAGTGGATGTCGGGAGAATGTATGGAGTGTGGTTATTTTCAGATCTCCACTTTTTGCTGATGGCTTGAGCAAGCCCAAATGAGACTCTTTGGGCTGTGAGGGCTTTCAGACAGTCATATTGTCCACCCACCTTCTGTTGCTGGGTGGAGGCGATGGCAGGGAGGCCTGGACGACACTTGAAACTGGGGCAAGCATGTAACATCTCCCAGCCTTGGCTTCCTTCTCCATAAAAGGAAAATACCCTGCAGAGCTGATGTACAGACTAAATGAGATAAAAGGGCACAAAAGTGTCCAGCACACACTAGATACATATCGATGTTTATTCTTCCTTTATACCACAACCAAAATAGTTCTTATGAGAGTCCAGGGAAATGAGATGCTACTGCTTTTCTTTGTAGGATAGTTTGATGTGTCTTACTGTACAGCAGTCATGAAGTTCTTCTATCTAACCACAGTGTCCCTTTTTGAAAAAGAACTTATTAATCGTTCTGGTCTCAAAAGAGACCTACTACTGCTAGCTAACAGTGATAGAGTACTGGCTAGGTGCCAGGCACTGTTCTAAGTATTTTACTTACATTAGACTAGTAAATCCTCCCTATGACCTTATATGCTGGATACTGTTACTAGTCCCATTTTACGGATGGAGAAACTGAGGAACAGAAATTTTTCCCAAAGTCACACAACTAGTAAGTGAAGATGGGATAAGAAAATGTAGAAAACTGTTAACACAGGGATGCTATAAGATGCTTTTCCCAAATTCAATAAATATTTTCATGAGCTTTTCCCTTTTTCTGCAACCAGAGTGGGGGACTCTCAGCTCTGCTTCATCTTGGAAAGCTTCACCTGGAGAAGTGGATCCACCATCTCCTCCCCCTCTTCCCAGCCCCCCATGTCAGATTTGAACAGAAACTGGGCTGCCTCATCTTTGATGTCAGCCCCTTCCTCAGATGACCTGGCAGGCTGGGGAAGACCTTAGAGACGGGGCCATCCTGGGCCTACAAACCTCACGTCCCTGCCCCAAACTGGGGCTCTTGTACACTTGGCCATTTTCATCCAACAGGTCAAGAAGGCCATTGCCAAGGCTCCCCTTTCCCAGATCTACCCCCCTCCCCCAGACATCCTGCTCCTCATTGGAGAGTGTCAGTCCAGGTAACTGCAGAAGATGTAATTCCACCCCCCAAGGAAAGGGGCTCTGGTGCCTTCCAGGGGTGATGAGAGAGGCCTCCTCTAGGTCTTAGTGCAAAGGATTCTGGAGGTGACACAGAAGAACATAGCAATGAAACATGTGGGCTCTTGAGTCAATGTTTGCACGTGCTGGGACCTCAAATTCCTCCTCTGTAAAATGGAGAGTTGAGAGGATTTAATGTGTAAAATGCAGTGTCTGAAATAGATTATATAAACTTGACTATTACAGTGGCTGACTCAAGATTAAAAACTGCCTTTGTTTTGCTGTTTGGGTCACCCAAAACTTATCCATTGGAAAGCTCACTTTTCTGTTCAAAGCAGTCATTAAGTTGAGTGCATCGGAATCAGTGTGAGGCCTTTATTTCCCAGCTTGGTCTACAACTCCAGGCCATGCAAGAGGGGAGTGGAAGGAAGAGAAATCTGGGGTGAGTGGGCAGGCCTGGGTAGGGATGGTCAAGGTGTCCTTGGAACCAGGATGTTTAGCTGTCTCCAGGTGAGTCTAGGGAGACCAGAGCTTGTAAGAGCCCTTGCTCAGCTGGCAGCAAGCCCACCCTGCTTAGATAACTAGGCCGTCTCTGATAGGGCTTCCTGAGGGGGTTGCACTATCCAGGCAGAGTGAATGACATCCTCTGGACACAGGTACGTTACTCTCGTCCTAGCTGGCGGTTTGTAGAGCATTGGTGCTGGTCCCTCCCTGCCCCGCCCCTACCCACCTGGGGTGGAGCAAGAGTAGAGAGCCCTCAAGGACTGAAGAAGGAACATGGGCTGTCTACAAGCTCTGAGCACCACGGACCTGCTCCAGAACCCCTGGAACAGCACCTCACCTGGAAAAATTGCCCTCCCAGGGAACACAAGGACCATGTCATTGGTGGGTAACAGATGCTCCCAAAAGGGGAGCTACATCCCTTTTGCAACTATATGGGATC
This sequence comes from Galeopterus variegatus, assembly GCF_000696425.1. NCBI lineage: Eukaryota > Metazoa > Chordata > Mammalia > Dermoptera > Cynocephalidae > Galeopterus > Galeopterus variegatus. The sequence continues at coordinate 21,756 of NW_007729775.1, read as the reverse complement.
CCATTAGGCCTCGCCTGGTGCTTTCCCCCAGATCTGGGCAGCAGCCCCTTTTCTTTTATTATAAGTGTCCTCAGTGTTACCCCTTCATCCTGGCAGAAGACCAGCCTGGGTCTGGCAGACCCTCTCCTGAAAGGATGCTCTGACCTAAACAGAAATGGTGGGCCTGTGTGTAGATGAGCCAGTCAGTCCCAGTGAACTTCCAAGGGACACTGAGGATCATCCAAACCAAGTGAAATGTCAATCTGCTTGGAAAGGAATTTTTTAGCCTCACAGATAAGAAGGTACCTGCCCATGTAGATAGCGCTATAGACAAGACAAAGGCCTCTATTGCAAGGCACGTGGGAGTTCTTCCTGCCTCCAGATCTTGGCTTTGAGGATAGAGAAAAAGCAGAGAAGAGGTCGCAGAGCCGGTCCTATCTTGGATAGGCCTGTGGATCTTGCTGAACTGAATTTAGAGCCAGCGGTTTCAGAAAGAGCTTCAGAGTTTCCCTCCACCTGGGCAGGCCTGCAGGTGTGCCCATGTACTCCTGGGCCACCATGGTCTGCACCCCTGGCTGCAATCACCTGGGAGCTTTAAAGAACACCAATGACTCAGAAATTCTAATTTTAATTGGAATGAGGACATTCCATGCACATGCTGTCTTCATGTGTCCGTGCACACATGAAGACAGCAATGGTTCTGGATTCTGGCTTTGTAACAGAGCATCTCCATCATCTTGAAAGTTGTCCTCAACTACCCCAAATAGTTTAAACGTACCTTACTTCAAAAGTAAATATTTATTATGAAAAGTAAAAAATTGAGAAATTAAGCAAAGAATGAAAGGTGTAGTAGAGAATTAATTATGCAATAATTAAGTATATAATTAATTGTACTCAATAGAAGCAGCAAACGTCTGTGGATTGATGATATCTCTGGAGGGTAGAGGTAAAGGTCTCTTGATCAGTGGTCTGAAGCAAATTACCACTCTACATCTTTGAGGCCTTGGAACAACACAAACTTTTAAAGAACTTTTTTTTTTTTATGTAGAAACATAGATTCAGGAGAAGTTACAAAAAGAGTACAGAGAGGTCCCATGTACCCTTCACCCAGTTTCCCAATGGTAACATTTTACATAACTACATAAAATGTCAAAACAAGGAAGTTAACATTGATACAATCCACAGACCTTATTAAAATCACAGAGTTTTTGTTGACCTTTAATTCCTTGGTTTTCATTCACTCATTCAAAAAACTTTTCTTGAGTGGTCCTTAGATTACCTGCATGTGCTCACCCAAGAAACTCATTAAAAAATGCAGATTCCTTAGAGTGCAGTCTTGATAACACCAAGATCAAGGATTCAGATCCCCTTACCAGCCAACCTCAAAATAAATAAATAAATAAAAATTCCTGAGCCCCAATACCAGACCTACTGAATCAGACTACATCGGAGTGGAGCTGGGGAGTCAGTATTTTAAACGAATTTCCCATGTGATTCTTAGATTCACAAAAGTTGGAAATCCACGAAAAGTTATGCAGCAGGCACCAGGCTCAGCACAGGAAATTCACTGAGGAAAGACTGGTTGCTGCCTTCCCGGGCTAGAGGAGGAGACAGATACTAACAGCAATGACAGGGACTGGAATAGAGCCATGAACAAACATAGTAGGAACTCACAGGAAATATCTAATCTCCTGGGGTGAATGGGGAGGAGTTTGGAGTTTGAGAAAATACTCGAGTTGGGTTTTGACTGATAAGTAGAAGTAAAAGTCTCCACCCATTTAGCATACTGTCTCCCTTTCCTTTGAAGCAAGATATCTGAGCTGTGAGCTCCTTGATGGTAAGGAGCAATATTCATCTCTGTATCCCCAATGCCTGGTACACTGAAGGTGCTCAGTAAATGTCTGATGAATGAAAGCGTGAGAAATGTGGCTGGCTGGCTACATGAGGAATGGAAGGATGAGGTATGAATGACTGGATGGATGGATGAATGGGTAAGTGTGCGCCTAGTGCATGTGGGCAAGGAGAGCTGGCAGAGTGTGGAAGAGCCTGGATTCCTGGCCATGAAATGCTCCAGCAGCCCCCATGGGAAGGAGCTGGAACTCACTGTGAGAAAATACAGCATGGCCATGTACACAACATCCCCACCCTGCACAGTTAAGCCCCAAACACTTCCTGGCCCCATGGAGCCAGGTGACTTTGACTTTGAGCTAAATGGACTTCACCTAAGGGAAAAAAATAAGAAGACATTTACCCTGAAAGTACTCTCCTGCTCTCCTAATAAGTATATTAATTTTAAATGCCAGAGACAGAATCGTAAACTTTCCTTCTTGGAGGATTATGGCCCAAGTCCTGCTTGCTGAGAGGAGCTGCTCCAGCTCCCATTAGCTGCAGAGAGGGTGGGAATAAGCTACTTTATAGGCGAGGCTCGCAAAGGTCACTCCTGCCAAGTGCTGGACGTGAAAGCAGCGGAGGAGCTCTGCTTGCTCTTTACTGTCCGCCTCTCTCTTTCGAGGCCTGGGAAGCTGTGAGGATTGCCCCCGGGTTCCAGCGCCAGAGCAGGAGATCCTGGGAGGAGCTTCCAAAACCTGGCTTTCTCATGGAAGATGGGTTGGGGAATGGGGTGTGTCTGCCCGGAGGCAGAGGAATGGCTGGGAGATGTCCTGCCTGAAGAGTCCAAAGTGTGGCCCTTCAACAACCTGCAACTCAGCCACCTCAGCTGCTTCTAGACGGGGCAGGTGCCCAGCCCTCACCTGCAGTTCTGCTGATTCAGACTCTTGGGCTGTGGAAACCCCGAATCTGCTTTTTTGCAATATTTCTTAAGTAGGCTCACTGAAGTTCCAGAACTATGCTACAAGGAAACTTTCTCCCCAAAGCTGTATCTACACAGTCCCAGCTGGAGGTAGTAGCAGGCAGCTCAGGTTTAAAGGAAAGGCTACTGGTATTGAAGCCTGAACCCTCCTCAACCTTTATAAGACTCTATTTATTCATCAATAAAGTGGGGTTGATAATCTCTCTCTCAGAGGGCTGTGTGCACATATAAGGGAAGTTCTAAGCATTGTGCCTGGTGCCCAGGAGTCCCTTAATAATAGTTGAGATTGGGCCAGGCATGAAAAAAGTGCTGGACCCAACGCCTGTATGGAGGCCCTGAAAGAAATCAAATGAACTTAAAGAAATTTATGCTGTGGCCCCTTGAAATTCCCAATCTACATTATACTCATCATATTTTCAATTTCCTAGCTGGGTTCCTTTTATGGATTATTTTCTATAAGGGTATACAACAACACAGAGCCTTTAGGCCAAATCTGTCCTACTTGACCCTTAGCTGCCCACTTGACATTTTTAATTAAATGTTTTGTTTTACTTAACCATCTCGTGTACTTAGTCTAGTAAGGTCTTATCCCCTCCCAGTAAAGAGTGTGACAAGCTTTGTTGAAATGTGAAGAGCTGAGTTCTTTCTCTGACGATGTCCCTGCAGGCAAAGAGGGAAGAAGGAGATTGCAACAGTTTATTCAAGTCAAAACAGCATTAGCCATCTGAAGGGTCTGTTGCAAACTTTGTGAGACAGGTTTATGCATGATGCAATGGGAAGCATCTCAAGGTTATCTTCTTCCTGTCCCTTTGCTGATGGTGGACACTTGTTGAAGAGACTTGCTCAAATGCTTTCTCACCACCAAAAGGCCCCATGTGTTGGATACCCTGTGATTCATTACCTTATTTTTTTTCCTGAAGAAATCTGAACACAGAGAACTCAAAGCTACAGGAGGGAAACATTACTGATTTGTTCTAGGACATGTAGACATTCAAACTCCATTGGGACAGGAGGATTGAGCAGATGACAACTGGAGATTGTGCTCATTTCCCATCGATGAAACACCCTCAGCTCAGTACAATCCTGTATTTTAGAGAATTGCAGAGCTATTTGGTGGAAATAAAGTGACAGCTTCAGAAGTGATTCACAGATTTGGAACAACGTGAAGGTTTAGCTTTTAGGGTCATCACTTGGGGTCCAACAGCAGGGACATTCAGAAATGCCAGAGCTTATCACTGTGACTCCTACAATATCCCCAGGATTTGTGGACCCAAACATATCCCCCTGAGGCAATGGCGAGTTCCAGGAAAGTATCTTCTTACACCTGGAGGCAGAAATGATGTGTGCATCAGCGAAGCACATTCCACAGTTCTTTTTAGGAATTTCAGGCATTAAAAGACAATATTCTCAGCCACTTGATCAAAACTGATCAATGAAAAGCACCAGGCCTATAACCAGGAACTTCAGTAGAAATAAAATTAATTAAAAAGGTATGGGGTGTGAGCTTTTTTTTCCTGCTTTCGACATTTGTATTGCTGCTAGAAATCTATACTTTTATATGCTTCACCACTATTATTCATTAAAACTGCACACAGTTGGTACTTACCTAGCTTCAATCACACAGGTCACCGCTGCAAAAACTGGGGTGCCTCTAGGCTCATGTGCTTCCAGTGCACAGATGGCCATGTTCCCCAAACTGAGCAATACTAAGCTCGAGGAGGGAGAGTAAGGCTTGGCTGGCACGGCTCTTCCATAAACCTGGCAGAACATGATCAACGGGCCACAAAGGACTGACTGTTAAATGAGGTCTGCAATAAAGAGGCAGGGATAAATCAGTGTCAGGGACGCAGAGAGGTCGTTTTCGTACTCACTGATGGGCCGTCATTTCCCAACCTGCAGCTACCTCTCCCTACCTGGCCCGTGGCTGCCCCTGGGTCTTGAGCCCTCTCTGTATCATTCTCAGTTGTTGCTCTGCTTCCATTCTTCCTTGAGGCCCTCTGATCCCACATCACCCCTGGCACTGTTTTTCCCTGGGTGTCTGTCTCCCATACAGCAGCAGCCCCATCTCTCTGGCCTGCGCTGGTTTCCTCCAGTGTGCTTCTCAGAGTTACTTCCAGGATATTCACTGTCTAGGCGAAGAGTGTCTTTCAATGCCCATGGCTTTTCTATGATTGTATCAAAGATGGGTAGATGGATTAGATAGATGTGGTTATAATCGAAAGTTTAGATCATGGGTAAAGTGTGCCTCAAAGAAGCAAAGCCCAAAATGATCCATTCTCAGGCAGCATATCTTAATGCTTGCTCTGTGCCTTTTGTCACAGAGAGCATCCCCCTGCACTGTGCCTCGAGGGGGTCCAGCTGATACACCCACCAGTGACAAGGAAGCATGAAGCAGGACCCAGTGGTCTGGGCGATAGCCCAAAGAGTTTACAGCAAAGGTATAAATATTATATTTTACCTTTATAGTTAATTAAAGTGTTATATGCTTCTCCAGAATGTGTATTTATCTGTTTCAAATAATCCTATTCTCTAAAATCTTTGATAAAATTTGTGCTTTTAGGAAAATATGTACCTTTCACTGTATCACTATGTAGGCCCAGGGTCAGCATTCCCTATTTGAGAAACATAGACATTCATAATCACAATTAATTTTCACCAGTAATGCAGTCGTTCTCATAAGGCAGGAGAGGAGACTAAGGCTCACAAAGATTAAATGAATTTTCTGAGATGACCCAGGGCTTAGATTAAAAATTTAATCCTAAATCTCTATGCCTACCCCTCCCATTCATTTGAAGTACTCTGCCTTCCTTTTTGGCCTGCAGCCCTTGTCACTCGTAGGAGGAGTCTGGAACTTTGAAGATGCTCAGGACATCCAGTTTTCAGCGAGTGTGGTTGGTGAGCCCCCTGCCCCTGCTCTCCGCAGCAGCAGCTGTGGCACACAGCTGGCCTTTCACTGAAGAGCAGCTAGAAGTTCAGAGGGAATGGAGTCTCCGTTCCTCCTGCAGTTGGATTGTGGATTTGGCTGGCAACTGTCAGAGGCAAGGGGGGTTGGGCAGGTTTGGAGCCTTAGCAGAGATGGGCTGTCTGGAAGTCCTGGGGGCTCCTCTGTGGAGCATCCACCAGTTCCTGGCAGCTTGGACCCAAGCATGGCCCTCCTCCTGCTCCTAGCAGGAGTAGAAGCAAGTTGATGCAAGTAGAAGCAAGTGGCTTCCCCACCGTGACTGCCTGGCTAAGCCTCACCTATCCCTCAAGATTCTGCTCCAGAGCCACCTCCTCCAGGAAGGCCTTCCTGACCATGCTAGTCTGAGGCAGGCAGTTTGCATCTGTGCTCCCTCAGCCCTCTGCACTCGCTCCACATCACAGCTGTCAGCTCTGCTCCTCTGCGCTATCGCTGGACTTTGAGATCCTTGAGGCCTCTTTTTCTCCAGTGCCATAGGGGAGGTGCTGAGCAAATAGTTTTAAATAAATAAATGACCATGACTTCTACCACGTGGGATTTGGCTAAGCAAGAATAATGAGAGCCTGCCAACAGTGACAATAATGCTGTCGTTCATTGATTGCAAACTGTGTGCCAGGCACGGTGAGAGGCAGTTGACATGAGCTCATTTATTCCCAGCACAGTCTGTGAGATTTGTCAGTTCCATTTTACAGGTCAGGAAATTGAGCCTCACTTTGCCCAAGGTCACAAGGCAAGGAGGTGGCCAGTCCAGGATTTGAATGGAGGCACCATCTGTGCTCTGTGTGTGTGTGTGTGTGTGTGTCTGTGTGTGTGTGTGTGTGTGGATGGCCAGTGCAGGAATCTGAACCCTTGGCCTTGGTGTTACAACACCACACTCTAACCAATTGAACTAACTAACCAGCCCCAGTCTGTGCTCTTAACCAGTGTATTAGTACTAGTCAGGGTTCTCCAGAGAAACAGAATCAATAGGATATATATATATATACATATACATAGTACTATATATATATACATATACTATATATACATATACTATATATACATATACTATATATATATATATATACATACTATATATATATAGTATATGTATATATAGTATATGCATATATATAGTATATGCATATATATAGCATATAGTATATAGTATATGATAGGGAATTTATTAGAGGAATTGCCCCCTAGCATAGGCCATCTGCAAGCTGGAGACAGTAGGATGCCAATAGCATGGCTCGGTCCAAGTCCGAAGACTGAGAATCCAGGAGGCCACTGGTACAAGTCCCAGAAACCAAAGGCCAGAAAATCCGGAGCTCTGATGTCCAAGGGCAGAAGATGGATGTCCCAGCTCGGGTTGGGGGGGAGGGAGAGAGAGAGAGAGAGAGAGAGAGAGAGAGAGAGAGAGAATTTGCCTTTCTTCTGTCTTTTTGTTCCATCTGGGCCTTCAGCTGATTGAATAGTGCCTGCCCACTTTGGGTGAGGGGGGATCTTAGTCCACTGATTCAAATGTCAATCTCTTCCAGAAACACCATTACAGACATATCCAGAAATAATGCTTTACTAGCTATCTGGATATCCCTTAACCCAGTCAAGTTGACAACTAAAATTAACCATCACAACCAGCACATTACACCAGCTAGAGCTTGAGCTTAGGTAGGTGCCTGGTGGCTCTGAGTGTCCCATATTATAGCCCACAATACAGGCTTGGCTTGCATGACCATCTCCAGCCATCCCAAGCAAGGCCGGGGCCCAGAAAGCTCTGGGTCAGCCATGAGCATCTTGCCTGTGGAGCTGCATCTCTGTGACTGAGTTGCCCAGTGCTTCCCCCTCTCTCTCTTGTGTCCCCACAAGCCCCCAGCCCCACACCTGCCTGGTTCTAGGAGAGGAAAAGATGCACAGTAACACATCTGATTCACAATTGTTGTTGTGACAAGAAGTTGATGTGTCACCAAGTACAACCCTGCCAGCCTGAGCAGGGCTATGCCCTGTCCTGTCTGTCGGAGCCCTGACATTGATGAATGAGTCTTTCAAAGTCAGTCCTCACTTGAGGAGAAGTCAGTTCTCCTGAGGAGTGTGGTTGCCAGCAGTGATCCAGAGCCCTGCCCACAAGGTGGTGCCACCTGGGCTGGACACAGCCTAAAGCAGTCCTTGGAGAAGCAAATGAGGGAGGGGATGCTGTGGATGTCATCCCTGTGCCCCCGAAGTCAAATTGGAATGTGGCCTCCATCTGCGGCATCCTGGAGGGCTCCTCAGCCAGCAGGCCTGAGCCAGCTCTTAATCATGTTTGTGAATAACGGGGGTGCTGTGACCGAGAGAACCTAAAATGGCAGATAAACACTCACTCCAACTCTTCTTTGCACTGTGGTTAAGAGGTTTTCAGCTTGTGTCTGGACACGGGCTACCTTGGTATTGACCAAGTTCAGAGGGAAGCCACTCTTTGCAGAAGGTGAGAGGCTGCCATCTGGCTCCAGTCCTCCCACCCCTGCTTTGCAGTCTATCCTGGGGATACAGATGCCATGTCTTCCAGGGGAGAGGAGAGGAGCAAGTGTGCAATGAGTTTTTAGTTGTCAAATGGACTTTTACTAGTGTTCATGGAGGCTCTGAGCTGAGGATAATGTGACAAGTTCCTGTACATCGTAGAGACGGGCATGTGCTGGGTATGCTCCAATATAACCCCCGAGCACATTCCTCTCCACCCTAGTACTGCC
>NW_007729775.1:0-13294 GCF_000696425.1 Galeopterus variegatus | reverse complement strand
CACTCCAACTCTTCTTTGCACTGTGGTTAAGAGGTTTTCAGCTTGTGTCTGGACACGGGCTGCCTTGGTATTGACCAAGTTCAGAGGGAAGCCGCTCTTTGCAGAAGGTGAGAGGCTGCCATCTGGCTCCAGTCCTCCCACCCCTGCTTTGCAGTCTATCCTGGGGATATAGATGCCCTGTCTTCCAGGGGAGAGGAGAGGAGAAAGTGTGCAATGAGTTTTTAGTTGTCAAATGGACTTTTACTAGTGTTCATGGAGGCTCTGAGCTGAGGATAATGTGACAAGTTCCTGTACAGTTCTGTACAGTTCCTGCATGTGCTGGGTATGCTCCAATATAACCCCCGAGCACATTCCTCTCCACCCTAGTACTGCCAGGCTGTCCTCCATCGCCAGCATCACCTGGCCTTCTTTGACCTTGGGCTTTGGGTTGAATTCAGCCAATGGGAGGCACCTGCAGGGGATCCGGGGGCAGGAGGAGAGAGGCCAAGGTATTTATTCCCCTGGCTCCCTCTCTGTTTGGTCGTGGTTTGAGAGTGCCTGAATCCCTCTGCTAAAGGCCACAGCACCTATCCAACAGCCCTAGATCTCTCAAGGTCTCAGAAACATCACCCTCCCCTTGCCCTTTAGACCCAAGGAGCTGCCCCATGACTTGTGGCTCCCCGAACCCTGCCCATACCTTTATATAGTCTCTGTAGCTCTCTCCCATCACCACTGTGAGCATGCCATCTTTTTCTTGCCAGGGCCACAGCCAAAGACTTATCAAGAGAGAGTAAAGCTGGCTGTGCAGCCCTCATCCCATCAGCCATCCCCATCCAAGTAGAAGGCCTGAAACTGAGAGTCTTTGGGAGGATCACTATGAGTTTCCCTTCCCCTGCCTACCCCAAGCCAAGCGAAGGGAGCTTCAAGAAAAGTACTATTGAAAGCGGGTGGTTTTTACAAATGGAAAGACTGACACCCACCCCACCCCCATTTTGCTAGATGCTAACGCTGTAGAAACTCAGAGTCCTGTCTAGTTCCACTAGAATGGAGCTCAGAAAAGCTCTTGGGAGTTTGGAGATGCAAGATACCTCCTGAAGGCCAGATGGGCCATTAGAGGTTGGCAGGGCTTGAGCTGTCTGGAGAGACACTGCTGTGAGAACTGGCTAGGAGAGGAGACCGAGAGGCTCTGTGGGTGCACCTGGAGGTGCGGGCAGTGGTGAGAGTTCAGTGCGGAGCCCACTGCCCTGCCAGGGAGCTGCCTGGTGGAGGTTCCCCAGGGTATGTCTAAAAGGGAGAAAGCCTGAGTTCGGACATCTTCCAGGTCATTCAGTAGCCGAAGAGAACCACCAACAGCTTGAACCAAGTACATAGATCCTCCTCCTCCTGCCCTGACCCTGGAGGAGCCAAAGGCAGCACAGAGGGAGGAGAGGGGCAAGGCCAGGAGGAAGAGTACGCAGCAAGTGTTTCTGTCCACCGCAGGGTCTCACGCCTGGGGTGGGCGGGGGCTGGGGAATGCCAGAAGCTTTCAATTGGGTGAGAGGCTGAACTTTTGATTTAGGTTAAATTGGACTTCTTTGTAACTAAAAAAAAAAGAACTGTTATTACTGAAGAGTGAAAGTTTAGAGGATCAGCCTCCTACAGGCAGAGGGTGGGGGTGTCCCAGCGAGCAGGTGGACTGGCAGTAGTGAGCGGAGAAAGTCTGTTTCCTGATTTCATCCCCACCAAGCCCAGTCATTTAATAAATGGGCTTTAAATCCACTTAAGTCTTTGGGATTCTGCAGTACTATAGATTAAATAAAAACATAAAAGTAAGGTAAGTTATCCAGTACAGGATTGAAACAAATCAAGAAGGTGGTGCTGATAATAAAAATAAAAGTCAAAGGCAAACCAATAGGTCATAACCTGTCTCCCAGGTCACATCTGAAGACAAACTGTAGATGAAATCCACATGCATTTCCACAGCTCTTGCTACTTTTACTGAACCGGGGCTATGCGAGGCACTGCTGGGGGATGTGTGTGTGTGTGTCTTGGTGAGAGACACAGAAATGAATAGGATATAGTCCCCTGCCTCTAGGAGCTCACAGTCTAGTGGGATATTTGAGTATAGCTGGTTCTTTATTATCCCCCCCAAGTGGTCGGCTCCTGAGAGCAGAATCCACAGCAGATAATCTCTTTCACATTTACTGAATGTCTACCACAGGCCAAGCCCTGTGCTGGCCTTGGGGAACCAGAATGTCCTAAGTCACACAGCTCCTAGCCCATGCCGGGCTCAGGCAGACATGCAACAAAAACTTAAATTTAACTGGATGGGTGTGATGAGGCCACGCCAGTCCCTCTATGTAGTGGGTGTGCAGGTGTATGTGAACCCTTGGTTCTCTCTGGGCTGGCTTCATGCACCTTCTTGGATGTTTGTTTTCCAAACATTTATCAAATTCCTACCCTATGCTGGAGGAAGGTGGCAATGAATAAGATCTAATCCTTGCCTTCAGAGAACTTGACATCTAGCAAAGCAATGGGTAAGCAAACCATTATGGACAGTAACACGTTGTAGATGTCATGCTAGAAGAAAGTTGGGCACAGTGGGCAACAGTGAGGACAGAGACCGGTTTAACCAGGGCTAGAGAGGCCAGGAAGGGCTTGATATGGAGACAATGCTTAAGTGAAGGAGCAGAAGGACATTCCAGGCTGAAGGAGCAGTGCAGGAAAAGTGCCGAGGCTTGCTTGGGAAATGTGGGTGTGAGGGGCTGGGCCAAGGGATCCAGAGGAGGTCTCACCGGCAAACACCGAGAGGTTCAGACTTTCCTCTCTAGGGAGCTAACAAAGGTTTTAACTGGGGAAACACTGCCATCAAATTTGCATTTTGGCAACAGTGGTGATTGGAGTAAGGATTGTCAGGTAGGATTGAAAGTGGGAAAACCAGTCCAGAGGCTGTGGTTTTAATCCCAGCAAGATGTGGTATGGGCAGCAGAGTGCAGAGGGGAGGCCAGAGGACAGAGCTTTCAGGAGGAAGGATTGACCAGAACAGATGGGCTGGGGGACGTGGAACAGGAGGCATAAGGTAAGCACCCAGGGCTCTGGCCTGGACTGAGCGGCTGGTGGACAGGTGGGGGAGCCTCAGTCCAGCTGGCTTTGATCTGGCCACACTCCTGGCCAGCAATTAGCCCCAGGGCCAAGGTGGGCAGGGTTAGGGTGCTGCCTTCTGTGCTTAAAACCAGCCAGGCTGAGCCCCTTGGGCCCAGGATGGGCATCTGTACCCCAAACTGGCATCATGAAAGTCCCCTGCTCAGCTCAGCTCTATCTCCAGGCCAAGAGGCTGCTGCAGAGTTCCACAAAATTACATTTTCCTCTTCACAAGCAGCCTTTGCAAACAGAGCATTACTTAAGTGAGAAGATATTTAGATCTGTGTATCTCTTGTAAGGTGCAAGGCTCCCCACGGTGACACCTTAATGGCCAGGGGCACGCCGGGAACAGTAAACACTCGTTACCTTTGCTGCAGCCTGGGAGCTCTCCTGTTTGTCAGATGTGATTAGCTGTTACCCTTCAGGTCTCCCATTGTTATTCAGGTCCCCACTTGTCACAGTCACACCCCTATGAATGCTCAGGCCTTGCTTTTTCTCCAGCTCTCTCTCCCTCTGGTGGCACCCTGGCTGGCTAGTAATTTATGTATGACAATATGAGACTAATTCGGTTATTATGTCAAAGGGAAATTGAATCTAGGGTTTTAGTGCCGCATCTGGGAGAAATCTTCAAATGAATCTGGAGTGGAGAAAAAAGCCTCAGAGTTCGATTCATCCGCTTGTCACCTTGTCGGCAAGATTAAGTCATTATGGAGGGCTCAGCCTGGGCCAGAAATGGGAGCAGAGAGGAAGGAGATAAAGGGAATGGAAAAGGGGTGGGGGAGAGGAGTGCAGGGAAAGGGGACAGGCGGAGGCAGGGCTGGGCTCTGGGCGGGGAGGCAGTGGGCCTGGCCGTGGGGAGGGCTCTGCCTCTCCGGGACTCCCTTGTTTACCCACAAGGCAGCCTTAGAAGTGCGAGAGCTGGGGGACAGATGGACAGGAGGAAGTTCAGTGGGAGGGCATTTATGCAAACATTAGCTTGTCTCTGCTCCTGGGCATCTTAAATATTGCCTGAATTAAAATCTGGCTTCCCTGCCTTCTGTGGGATTAGAGCACTTTGCTCGGTGCCAAGTGAGATGGTGTTATTTCTGCTGGGCACCCAGGCTTGGATGAGGGGGCAGCTCCCTGGACCCCCAACAGAGGCCAAGCTGGGGTCCCAGCGTGCAAGGAGGCACCCACGTCTAGGGGACCGTGTGCCTGCTTCCTCTCAGTTTGGTGAGAGAGGAAGAGGTGGATGGGATCCTGAGTCAGAATGGGGGGAACGAGAACCTGCCAAGGTATGTGTGACTTGAATATAACAGGATCTGATTCTCAGAAGTTGGGGAAATACTCTATAAAGGTATTCTCTCTCCAAGATGCCCCACTCCGCTTCCATTGGCCCTGTTGTTAGATTGATTGTCCGTGTCATGATGGTGCTCCCCACCCTCGCCCTCTGTGGGGTGTCACTTAGGTGAGCTCTGACTGGGGGTGGGTCTCTAAGTAGATTTGGCAAAGCCAAGTCGAGGGCCACCCTCACACCAAAACCATGAGTGTTAGTGCTGCTTTTTCCCTGGACATTTTGGTGCCCAGCTTTGAGCATCTCTCTGAACCTCAGATTTTGCTTCTCAATAACTCGGACCACCCACTCACATGGAGAAACTCCAAAGTGCGTGGTTGCCATGACCACGAGTCTCCCCTCAAGCCTTATGGGCATTATACTTCCCTTCGATTCCTCCAGCCCCGGGAAAGGAGGCCAGAGGTCATCTTGGCCATGCCTTTGCCTCCAAGCAGGATTCCAGGGAAATGACCAGGCCAGGAAGGAGCTGAGGCCAGCTCCACCATCTCTCTCTTTCCACCTCTCTGCTTACTCATGGAAAAACAACTTCTTTTCCCCAAAGAAAAGGGAGGAAGCTCAAATTAAAATGAAAGGGTTCAAAATAACCTTCAGTTCTCAACTCACGTCACTGTGACTGTCTCTTCCACACCCACACATCAGCTCCGACCAGACGCCCACCTGACAGTACTTATGCAGAAGCTACTGGCAGCTGCTACTAACCCGAGAAGCGTGCTGGCTCTCAGGGTGGCTTTGTAACCATCCCTATCTTGGTTCTTTGTGTCTCTGGAGATTTTTCCACATCTGATGAGGGTCCTGGTGGCCTCAGAAGGGCCCTGGCTGCTGTGACCCTGCACCCTCACCTTCTGAGTGAGCAGGACAATGTGAAAGCCTGCGCACCTCCCACTCCCGCCACCACGTTGTTAATACCATGTGTTTGGTAATTGGATGGTGTCATCTCAGGGATGGTATTTATTAATAGATATTCAGAGCCCTGGACAAGTTCATCATGATAACTGAGGATTTGAGAGAGGCCAAGGAACAGATGGGCACTGCCGAGTGTTGGAGGAGGGGTCTGTTTGAATTCCAGGCACACCTGCCTTGACAACGGTGCAGAAGAAAATCCATCATCATTACCGAGAGAGGCCGTCTCCATCGACATGAAAGCAAGAAGTCAGCGGGGTAGGCCCGCCCAGCCCACTGAGGAGCAGGTGTCTCCCTCTGTTTGTGGATGGCCTGGGAGCTGGCAGCTGCCATGGGCCCACATTCTGATAAGCAGGGTGTTCCTGACTAGAAGAGGAAGGCAGGGGACCGTAGGGGACAGCAGGCAGTTACAACCACAACACTGTGTAACCAGTGCCTGGTTGGGTCCTGGTACCATCAGGGGTCATTTAGTTCATTCTCCTGCCTCTGAGCCCAACTGCAGATAATAGTCTAAAAAGCTGGTTGTGAGGAAGGAACACTCCTGCTTCTAGAGTATTCTGGGGAGGAACATGACACAGCCCCCTATAGTCATGCACAACAATGCTGGCAGCCCCACTCCTGAAATCCTCCCCAGAGTGTCTCATGCTGCAGATTTAGCCAGAAGAAACAGATGGTCAGGGTGGTCTGAGCAGACAGGTGGGGGGAGGTGATGTCCAGGGAGGGGCCTCGTGCTGGCTCCCCTCCCCTGCCTGGGCTGCTCACTGGCTCTGCTCCCAGGACATCCCTCATAAGAGGCTGAAACCAACACCCAGGCCACCTGTCAGTTTAGGACCCCAAAGCCCATATACGTCCTTGGAAAGTTCATTCAGGCTGCTACCTCCAAGCTGGGGAGGCCACGTATGGTGGTTTTGTAGCCTAGCCTAGGCCTGCTGGATGGTAGAACCCACACCCCCTTCCACCTGTCACTGTGAGGGGGCCACTAGACAGGGCTGTTATACCAGTGGGACCAGTGGGGGAGACAACTCTGGGAGCAGGGCCAGGATGAGGCACCTCACCCTAGTTGTGGCTTTGCCAGTTAGGGATGAGGAAAGTCCAGCACACCAGGCAGAATGGGGTGCATGGGCTGTAAGATCCCAGCAAGAGGCTGGGACATTAGGAGAGGCACTGGGGGACATCCAGGCAGAGAGACTCAGTGTCTACATAGGGAGGGCGCTCCAGGGGACATTGGCCGTGGGACTGAGGATCCAAAATTTGGTTTCAGGACCTAAAATACCGGGCTGGCTTCCAGAGCCTGGGGCGAAGCTGGTGGGGTGAGGCTGCACATGAAGGTGAAACCAAGAGCCTGCAGCTGAGGGCGGCCAGGGTGGTGCTGGGGACAGGCAAAGCACCAAGCAGGCTGCTTCAGAGCAGTCCTGATGCCCACAAGGGAGAAAAGCCCAGAGAAACCGAGATTGGACTCAGGAATGAACTGGTCATACTCTGGTAGCGGATCATCCTCTCCAGCTTTGTTTTGCTTGGGAATGTATTTAATTTTTTTGAATCTCTGTCAGGCCAGAAGCCAAAAAAAAAACAAAAAACAAAAAAACAAATAATTCAAGTGGAGCAAAAGTCCTCATTATTTACCTCCATCCCTCCCCCTCCTTAATCCCACTGCCCTCCCTAAAGGAATCACAACCTTGAGTTCAGTGTTTACATAGGTAGGTAGATGATAGAGATAGAGGCATATTTATGTGGCTTGCCTTTCAACTTGACAATATTTCTTGGCATGATTTCCATGCTATTATGGAGAGATCCACTTCATTCATTTAATTCCATGGTGTTCCATTGATAAAGATTACCATAGTTTAATTGTAAACTTATTGATGGATATTTATTTTGTTGTAGTTATTTTTTTTATTGTTTCACAGTAAGTATTCTTTTACATGGCTTTGGCAGATTTCACAATCGGTTTAAGAGTGACTGGTGGGGGCAGGAGTCCCTTGGGAACTTTGGGAGCCTGGGGTGAGGAGAAACTGGGCTGGGATTGAAGCCAGCACTGAGCAGCCTCCCTTGCCTTGGCTGGCTTCTCAGAGCAGCTGCTCCTAGTGGGGTCTGGGGTGTCTCTCACCCTGGAGCCTCTGATTCCCTGCGTTTTATGGGGGTGAGGCCCTTGCTGACCCTCATGGCCTACAACCGGTACAGGCAGCCATTCCCCCCCCCACCCCCCATGAACATCTTGCAGGAAAAGGCATAAACTCTGTTTCCTGGCCTGATCCAGGCAGGTTAAAATCAGAGCCTGATGCTGCACCGATTTCCAACAGACTCATTTTCTCTCTTGAAAATGATCATAAACAATATTTCTGCAGCAGCCCCAGCTGAGGGACAGGTGCTATTTTGAAATGTTTTTAGTCATTGGTTAGTGCTGGGATGAGTGGGAGGAAGGCGCAGGGCCTTTCTGGACGCGGTGCTGACGTCATCAGTGAGTTTACAGAGACGTGGTTTCCTGTGTGGCTTTGGGAACAGTTTCTTCCCCGATCACGTGTCCCTGGGACAGTTGGGTAGGAGGTGAGTCCTTTGTTCTCAAACCTTTCATGCAGCCCAGGCCACCTTGGGCTTTGCAATTGGTGTGCAGTCTCAATCAGAAGTCAGGTAAAAGATACAAGCAGCCTGCAGAGGCACCACAAGGTGGGCAGTGAAGGGCAGAGGGTGTTCTGTTAGTGTACTATGAAAAGAAATCTGCTGAGGTCCCTTATCTTTCTCTTGCTGCCCATCCAATTGTGTATTTATGGAGCTTCTTCTACAGACCTTGGAGGGAAGTCACAGCATCTGGTAGGAGCAGCGCTCTACAGCTGGGCATTGACTGGGTTTATATCTTACCTCTCACTCTCGATACCTAATTCTGTGTCTTGATTTTCCCATCTGAAAAATGGGCATAATAGCATCCTCCTCCAGCGGTTTACAGGGAAGGCTCAGTGAGATGAGGCAAGTACACCCTGAGTGCGGTGCCTGGCAGATGCAAAGCCCAAGAGGCGGCAGCCCTGATTATCACTGTCGCATTTCACCATAATGCTTGCTTTAGCTTTCTGTTTCTTCTTCTAGGCTGTAAGTTCTTTCTGGACATCAGAGTTACTTTCTTCATTGTCTCCTCAATGCACAATAGGTTGAGTGAAAGGAGATGCGGTAGGTGAAAAATGGCCACCCTTTCTGTGTAACTCCTTCCATCAGTAGTGGAGTCTATGTCCCTCCCTTGGATCTAGGCTGGCCACACGACTTGCCTTGACCAAGAGAATACAGTACAAGTGATGCTGCGTGACCTCCAAGCCCAGGCCTCAAGAGACCTTGCAACTTGTGCTTGTGGCCTCTTGCTGCACTGTGGCCACCATGTGAGGAAGCCCAGGCTAGCCTCCTTGAGGGTGAGAGACATGTAAAGACAGGCCAAGCCATCCCAGCCATCCCACTAGGACTCCAGGCGTGCGAGTGAGGCACCTGGGGGGAAGCCCGGCCCTCAGTTCAGTCCAATGATGTGAAGCTGACCCCTGCTGAGACCAGCAGAAGCCCAGCCCAAATTGCAGAATCATGAGCAAATAGAAGGTTGCTATTTTAAGCCACCAAGTTTTAGGATAGTTTTTTACACAGCAATAGATAAATGAGACAGGAAACTTTGGAAAAAGTCATCTTAGAGTTCGTAAGAGATAAAGGAGGGAAAGCTGGGCAAAGTCAGAATGGACTGCAGAATTTCAGAAGGCAGAATGGCCCAGGTTCAGAGCAAAGGCCGTGCAATCCCGTGGGCAGAAGCTCTAGAAGGGAAGATGGCCCAGGAGGGCTGAGAGGCTCTCAGACATTAAATTCTGATGCTAAATCACAAATGAGCTGATGAGGAAAACACAGTGGTGCCCAAGGAGCTCTGGGGGGAGCTCAGATTGTAGAGGTGCTAGGGGGAGGGGGGAGGCAGTGGTCCACATCCCAGGCAAACATGAGCATGACATAGTGAAGGTACTGGTGATATCACAGGCCACGGTGAGCTGGTAATGCAGGAACCATAAAGTGATTTTTGAAGCAAGAACAAGGAGATGGGCCCCATTCTTTAGGGTGAACATTATAATGTTGAGAGACACCTGAGCAAAGCAACATTTGCACTTTGCTTGTTTACTATCAAGGAAAAACTCCCAAATGTGGAGAAAGTAGAAAAAATATAACTGAGAGCACTGAAGCCCAAATAAGCTGAGGCAGTCACTAGAGCATGCTTGCTATTGCTTGGGATTCGTATTCTCCAGCCAAAGTGTATTGCATTGCTGAGCTCAGGAAGAGCTTCATTTGTTTACTATCAAGGAAAAACTCCCAAATGTGGAGAAAGTAGAAAAAATATAACTGAGAGCCCTGAAGCCCAAATAAGCTGAGGCAGTCGCTAGAGCATGCTTGCTATTGCTTGGGATTCGTATTCTCCAGCCAAAGTGTATTGCATTGCTGAGCTCAGGAAGAGCTTCACGCAGGATGGTGGACACGCCATTAGTCATCGCTAGGGCAGGGTTTCTTGGGGGTGGCCAATCCACTGGCATCAGGTTCCCCCTAGAGATGCTTGGCGAGACCACAGATTCCTGCAACTGGCTTCCCAACTCCCTATCTAATTTATAATGTCCTTCTCAGAGGGTGGGGATGGGGAATCTTGTATTTGTTTTTCAAACAAGCATACCAATCTCTGTCACTGTTCTAAACAATATATCTTTAATCTTCATGACAATCCTATTGGGAGATTCTGTATTATCTCTATTTTAGGGATAAAAAGAACTGAGGCCCCGAGAGTTTGGGTAAGCCAGGCAACAAAGGAAGTGGCAGAGCTGGGACTTGGCAGTCAGCCAGCTCCAGAACCCGTGCCCCTAACCACTAGGCTATGCTGCCACTTGAAGATCCCAAACAAGCTCTGCAGGCATCCTTCTGCACACTTCCATGTACAAACCACTGCTCTAAAGAATCCTGGGAATAGGAGAGGTAAATGCTGTCTCCAACTTCAAAAATGAGAAAAAATAAGAACCCAGAGTCTATCATTCTCGGTAAAGACATAGCACAGTTATTAAATAGTTTGTGGTCACTTGGAGAATAGTGGACACCAGGAACTGGCATGGGTTCACGTAGAACAAACCAAGTCAAAATGAGCTCACTTATTTTATTGAGAGCATGGCTGGACCGGAGAACCAGGGGTGTAGTGAACATTTCCCAACATCCACTCCACCCCCGATGATGGGTTCAGTTTGGGGCAGGCCAATGAGACAAGAAGACAGATTTGCTTGAGGCTTTGGAGAAGGAGAATCCAGCCTCTTTCTCTTTGGGTGGAAGCAAAGAAGTGTGTTGCCCCAACTACTCTGTCAGCCACCTTATGAGCCTGAGGGGAACCAGAGTTAAGATTAAGCTAATGCTGCTGATGGTAGGCAAGAGATGGAAAGAACCTGAGTCTTTGAAGACATCGTTGAGCTACTGAATCAACCAACCTTGAAGCTGTCTCTATCTCCGGGCTTCTCGTTATGTGGGACAATCAGTTTCCTTGTTGTTTAAACTAGCTTGATTTAGGGTTTCTGTAACCTGAAGAAAAAAATACCTTAACCAATACAAGGGGAATGCTCTAGACATACTGCATTTCAATTTTAGAAAGTTATTTGACTAGTTTCCAAGATATTCTTGTGGGAAAAACAGAGAAACTATAGCTAAATAATATCATTAGGTAGATTCACACCAGTAGATCTAATGTTAACCAGAAACCAGTGGTAACTTTGAGACTGCCAGGTGCACACTCGCAAAGGTCTGTGCCTTTAAAAGAAGCCTGAGACCAGCAGAAATTAATTTTCTGGAATTCAGAATTCATTTGGACTCATTTGGACTTGCCTGAAATGCTTCATTTGTGTCTACATATTCCTAAACTTGGTGCCTGTCTCAAACTCCAAAGCTGGTACATACTCCCCCTAAGCTACTGATACCTGCAGACCTACCACCAAGACCTGGATTCGTCTTCAGCTGCACAACAGTCTCCTACACAGGTGTGAGGTTTCCTGACTTTGGTGTTTCTGCCTTGCCCTTGCCCTTTTCTCTTGAATTGGAATTGGCCTCTGCCCTCTAATTCTTCAGAGTTATTTCTAGTTTTAGCCCAAATATGAAGCTCTGGCTGGCATTTGACACTGGAACCAGAATAATGCCTCAAAGATCAGTTTTATGGATAGGTGGCCTCTAGTGGGTGGTACAAGATTCAGCCCTTGAATCTTGGCCTGACCTTGGTCACCTACTTGGCATAGCAAGCCTGCTTACCCAATTCACAAATGTCTTAAGGCTGCGAGGCTAACTAAAGTACCAGTGACAAATTATAATTTTAAAATAATATTATAAGTAGCCAGAATAATAAAGTGAAAACATATTTTTAAATCTCAAGTACAGAAGTAGCTTATTGCTTTTTATGTTTAAAAAAATGGGCTAACTAAAATTAAATAAAAACCCACAGTTTCTTTAAAATGGTCAGTAATGTAATATTGCTGCCCAAAAGGCCATGATATCTTAGGATACACACTCAAAGGATAGTGTCCAAACAAGGGAGGTGATATCCCATTGGGAATTCTTTTGGAAACCTGTATTTGGAAAAGGACATCCAGAGGGCGTCGAAGAAGAGGGACACAGGGAATGGGAAGAAGCCTCTGCAAAGGTCCATAGCTCAGACCTGGGATCAGTTAGTAAACATCTGAAAAGCAGAGAGTTTGGCTTATTCTGAGGAACGATTTCCTATACGATATAACTTAAGACAAGTTAATATGACTTAAGTGCAAAGGCTGTGGAATCAGATGCTCCCAGGTTCAAATCCCAGTTCTGCCACATGCTAAAGGCATCACCACTGGCAGGTCAGTTTCGTTCTGCCACATGCTAAAGGCATCACCACTGGCAGGGCAGTTTCTCAGGCTCAGTTTAAGCTTCCATAAAATGGAGATAAGAATGCCTACCTTACTGGATTATTCGGGATAGTCTACCTAAAGGGCTCAGCATAGTACCAGGCACAGAGTCAGTGCTCAATAATACTCAGGCTCAGTTTAAGCTTCCATAAAATGGAGATAAGAATGCCTACCTTACTGGATTATTCAGGATAGTCTACCTAAAGGGCTCAGCATAGTACCAGGCACAGAGTCAGTGCTCAATAATATATCATTATTATTAACAATCAAATGGGGTTTGAAGTGAGGTTATAGGTTCCCCATCACTGGTGTGTTAAGCAGAAGGTATATATCAGCACGTCAGGAATGTTACAGAGGATATTGTGCTTTGGGCTGGAGGTTCAAATAGCTGATTTCTAAGGCTCCTTCAAACTATAACTCCATGATTTTAAGTCATTATAAGAGCGCAGACTTCTGGTCAGGTCGGGGACAGTAATCTATTAATGAGACTGAAATTCCCTGCTGGTCCAAAGACCCAGAAGTTTCACTGTCTGAATTACTGTTCAAGCATGCCACGTGCGTGCCTGAGGGCATCCATGTGCATCTGCATATGTGTACACACCGGAGTGTGTGTGTACCTGTGTTTGCATGGAACCGTGCCCCACTTCATGTGTGAAAACACTCCATTTAATGGCAATAAAGGCATAGACTCTGGTGTGACCCAGGCTCACATTCCTCTCCGCTCCTCTGCCAAGTCCACATACGAGAGAGATTTCTCTCTGTTGGTTTCTGTGATGTTTGTACCTGGAAGGAAAACTTATCAATAAGGTTCTCGGCACTGTTGATTCTTTTCAGCAGTCGTGGGTCAGGTTCGCGGGCTGGGATTTGATAACTGTGGTTAGCGCCCTGCCCAAGCTGTCCCTTCCATAAAAATTCTCTGAGCGCCTGGACTTTGGCTTCGGCCCCATTGGAATCCCTTCCTAGCCTTTCTGCCTCCTTTAGAAAGCTTTTCCTCATCCCATCTGAGGCACCCTGTGCCAATGTGTTATATCAGCTCCCCTCTCCCAGAGGAAAAGCATTTGAC
>NW_007729774.1:400323-409317 GCF_000696425.1 Galeopterus variegatus | reverse complement strand
GTTGCCGGACATGAAAAAAGACAAAAAGGAAAAAAAAAAAAAAAAAGAAAGCAACATGGATACTTCTCAGGCGGCCAGCCCAGAGAACCATTCATTGTGTTACAGGAAAAGGTTAGCATTACTTCAGAGGCTTATGAACTTGCAGTATAATGAAATCCATTAGGCAGTAAACAGTGGCATGTGTGTCCCAAGATCTGGGACACACATAACCACAAGCATTCAAAATAAAGTTTCCCAGAGAGTAGAATATAACTCTTAAGGAACAAAAATTTTTAAAAGAGAAATCTTTCTAAAATGCAATAAAATACTATCTTAACTTTATTATAAACCTTTTCTTGATGACTCTGACCACTAGGATAAACATAAATCATTATACTCTACAAATTCTAATTACATCATCCATTCATATGGGGCTAAGATGAATTGTTGATCTCTACCCTGACCTGCCTTGACTTTTTAAAAGTACTCTTGGCTGCTATTTTTAGTTTTTCTGTTTTATCCCATGAAGGCAGAATGTCACCTACCACTAGTTAGTGCAGGAAACACCCCCTAGCAGGCACTGCTAGTTGCTTCTCTGATATCAATTCCCCCAACTTCCTCACAAACCTCAGCATAATTTCATTCAGAGCAGCAGTGTTTGGACAAGTCAAAAATATTCATCTCCCCAGACTCCTGCACAGTCAAGAATGGTCATGTGATGCAGGCAGAGGATTTATGGGAGAGCTCATGTTTTCCAGATATACACCCTATTTGTTCTTCCTGCCTTCCTGGCACAGGAATGTGAGCCTGGAGGAAGAGCATTAAATGCCTGGCAACCATGAGCTCACAAACATGAGTATGAGAACCTGCATGGCTAAGCAATGTTGGGTAGAAAGATGAGAAAGTGCTTGGGTCCCCAATTTTGAGCCACTGTGCCATACCTGGTCTGCCTACCTTTGGACATTTGAGTATATGTAAATACATAAACACTTACCTATTTAATTCATGATTGTTTGGAGTTTGATATGTGCAACCAAAACACATTCATAACTGATAAAAAATTCTCATAACTTGCTAACTTTAACCTTATAAAAGCTTATAAATAGCCAAGTCTATTACAAAGTAAGAGTAAAAAGTCTCTAAGTGGAACTATGGGGAGCTCTCATAAATTCATTAGTGCATGGACTTTATGAGATCATCTTTTCCACTCAGTTCTTTCTTGTTTATTTCATTGTTCACAGTAGGCAGTCTTAATGTATAAAGGAGCACCTGGAACCCATTTTTAGCCCTGATTTTCCACACTGAGAATGATACAACAGCTTAGAGAAGGCACAGAGAAGGGAACCGAAATTGCCAGAGAGAAGGAGAAAGCCATGGATGGGCTGAGGATCGATTTCTTGCCTCACAGACAAAGGCTGAGAAGAGATTTGAACGAAGTGTATAAAAGTGTGTATGGAACTGGCTGGTTAGCTCAGTTGGTTAGAGTGCAGTGTTATAATATCAAGGTCAAGGGTTTGGATCCCCATACCCATCAGCCAACCCCAAAACAAGCATGAATGGGTATTGATAAGGTGAACAGAAACCTATTCACAATAGGGAATGCAGGGAGTATCTTACGAAATACTACTTAAATAAATACATGACAAAAGGAATAAGTAATTTAAAGAATAGATAATAAAGTTAACAAAATTCACTTCTCATAGCCTCATAGCTGCGAAGTATAAATAGGTTTTTTAAGTATGAAAAATTTCTTTTTTTTTTTTTTCCTTTTTGTCTTTTTTCGTGTCCGGCAACGGACCGCAACCCTCAGTGTCGTGCCTGTACCGGACCGGGACTGGCAACGGAATCGCAACCCTCAGTGTCGTGCCTGTACCGGACCGGGACTGGCAACGGAATCGCAACCCTCAGTGTCGTGCCTGTACCGGACCGGGACTGGCAACGGAATCGCAACCCTCAGTGTCGTGCCTGTACCGGACCGGGACTGGCAACGGAATCGCAACCCTCAGTGTCGCGCCCGCACCTCGCTCAGCCAGCGAGCAGGAACCGGTCTGTATGTGGGATCTGAACCCTCGGCGGGAGCGCCGCCGCACTCCCAAGCGGCGCACTGTTGCAGCGCGCCACCGGGCCGGCCCCTAAGTATGAAAAATTTCTAATCAGAGGCATTTAGATGGACTATAAGAAGCTGGAACATACTTTGAGATTGCTGTCAGAGACCATGATGGGCCTTCCCATGGTTCATCCAGCTAGATACCCACTGCCTGGACACCATCACCCTAGACAATTAATCCATACATTCTTCCAGTGTGAGACTCTGTACTGGTAGTTCATAGAGCTACAAGTGTATATGTGTGTATCTGTGTTACATAGTGAATAGGTACCCACCTTAGGGGTTTCATAGAGGTATTTAGAATGTAAGTTTCTACTATAAACATCTATGTTCTGATATAGGGAAATACTGTTTACTAAACTGCAAGCTATAAAAATGTAAAAAGAAGATAATGAGAGGGAAAATGGATAAACAGAAACAGGTTTGGCAGGCAAACCTAACTTCACGTTCATTCTTGAAAATTTTCTGAAATAATAAAAATAAATACTAAGACAACTTGGCTTTAACAATACAACATGTGGTAATTAGGTCTTATTGATAGTATTAGCTTAGTTAAGAGGATCCTTACAATTTCAACAGGAGCAATGCTTCGCACCAGCTGCTGGAGGAGTGTAGCTTCACAGTAAGGAAATTTTCTGATACTTTCTCTAATGATCTTTTCTTGATATACTGGAAAGCCATCAGAAGCTCGGCCTTTTAACAAGCTGAAAGATATTTTTTAAAGAGTAATTGGAGTTGAATCACTAAGCATTCCCTCCTAGCTGAACCCAACAGCTTTTAGTAGTTTCTTCTTTGTTACTTAAGATTTTCATTGTTTCTTCAAATAATGATGATGGACTTAATTCAAATTGCTGTTCA
This sequence comes from Galeopterus variegatus, assembly GCF_000696425.1. Classification (NCBI taxonomy): domain Eukaryota; kingdom Metazoa; phylum Chordata; class Mammalia; order Dermoptera; family Cynocephalidae; genus Galeopterus; species Galeopterus variegatus. Next base: position 406,373 of record NW_007729774.1, on the reverse strand, counting down.
ACCTGTACGTTAGACTAGGCCTGATCAGGTTGTGGGGTACTGAGATGTATATGCAAAGTGACCCCCACCATAAAAAAACTAAACATTGTTATTGAATTACCTAGTTACTTATTACTATGTCAGTTATTTCTAATGATGATAAAAACTTTCATCAAGTCATACTCTTCTGACCTAGTTCCCTTCTCTCAGTAAAGCTGCAAGAAGATTTGATCTCTGGTGTTCAGAGAATAACAATAACACCTAGCTAGCTCTCCAAGGTATGGTAACAGAGATACACTGAGTATCATTATGAATCCAGAGCAGCAGCCTACAGCATAAGGAACTTATTCTCAAGTTTTGATACGGGTCACTTTCTAGCTATATGATCTTACACATCCTATTTAATCTCTCCAAACCTCAGATACCTCATCTACAAATCAGTGATAACAACAAAAATACCACTGTAAAGAGGAGAGAACTAAATAATCACTCAAAGTGTTTCTTGCAGGCTAAATGTGATCCCAACAATAGCAATTGGAGCTAAAATGTTTAATTTTTAAATCCATGATGAGCCTTCATATAATAAATTATCATTCACTTGAGTGCACTTTATACATGACATGGTAAAAACAGTACCTCTTGATCAAGGTGACCAGTTTATTCTCTCCATCTTTCAAGAAGTTAATGCATTTCTGAAAGATACAGCTGATGTAATGCATTTTCATAGCCAATACTTCATTCATGTCTCTTTGCTTCATACATTTCTCACAAATCAAATCCATCACCTTATAACATTTATTCAGGGCTGCCTCTTCCACCAGTAGAGGGTTCTCATTTATAAGCATCACAATCTAAAAGAAATTCCAGGGAATTTAGAAATTCCATGAGGTACTTCTCTGTGCACAAATTAGGTAGTTGGTTTAGTTTATTTCAAAAGATTACCAAATAAAGCTTTTCTTAGTATCATATACTTACTATGGTAGTTTCAATTCGAATGCAAATTGCCACTTATCAGTTATAATACAAACACAGAAGGACTCTGATATCATGACTCTCTTTAGCTCTGTATATCAGAATTACAATGTGATCTGTCATCTAGTTAAACCAGGGTGTTAATATGCAACTCAGAGTACATGGTTTTACTGTCTTTGTTAAAAGCACTTTTACTAAAGATAAACATGGCATATTTGCACATCCTTTATATATAAAATGAAATAATTGAAAAATCACTAGTTTTGCTAATATTACCGTATTTAGCTCTAGAATTTCATGGTTAGAAGTACCACTCTCATTAATTCTTATTAATTATAGTTATGAATTCCTTAATGACAGGAATACATTTTGAGAAATATATCATTAGGTGATTTCATTGTTGTACAAACATCAGAGAGTATACTAACTGAAACCTAGATGGTGTAGCCTACTATACACTTAGGCTATATGGTAAAGCCTATTGCTCCTAGGCCACAAACCGGCACAACATGTTATTGTACTGTAGGCAACTAGAACACAATGCTAAGTATTTGCATATCTAAATATACCTAAATGTAGATAAAGAATTTTTTCAGCTCCGTTATAATCTTATGGTACCATGGTCATATGTATGGTCCATAGTTGACCAAAACATTGTTATGCGGTACATGACTGTATACAAAAATAAGATTTTTACAGAAAGAAGTCTAAAAATAAAATATGTTTTACTTTCCAATTAACTACATTTCTCTGTGGAAATTTTCCTGAGGATGCTCCCAGTCATCTACAGTATTGAAAATTGATCAAAGAAGAAAATAAATAGTTTTAAAAGAAAGAGAGCACACCCAGGGTCCGAGACAGGAGCCAAGGGCAGCCCCCTCCACTTGGAAGCAGGCAAGACAACATACCTGGGATCCTAGGCAGGAGCTGAGGGCAGCCCCCTCTGCCAGAAGCAGGCAAGAGAGCATGCCGAAGACACCACTTTTGTATGGGTGGACCACCACAGACACTGACACAGCCACAGTTTTCACAAAAGCGGCTCACCACCACAATAGTAACCACGGCCACTGTGTAGGCAGCCCACCAGACACTCAACTATATTAACACAACTAGAGTCATCAGCAGAGACCAGAAATAGAAGAGGATTTCTCTCTCCTCAAAGCCCACTCCAGAGTAATAGAAAAAACTGCTCTACCAGATGACCAGACATCAATGTAGGGATACTAGAATTATGAAAATCCAAGAAAACATGTCACCACCAAAAGAATACAGTAATTTTCAAATACCAGACCCTATAAAGCAGGAAAACCTTGAAATGACTGAAAAGGAATTCTGAGCAACAATCTTAAGGAAACTCACTGAGATATGAGAAGACTCAGACAACATAATGAAATGAGAAGAAAAAAAAAGCCAGGATATGCAGGAGGAAATTTACAAAGAGATTAATACCTTAAAAAAAATGTACCAGAGCTCATGGAACTGAAAGATTCATTCAACAAAATAAAAAACACAACTGATAGCGTAAGCAGCAAGCTAGAACAAGCAGAAGAAAGAATTCCTGATCTTGAAGACAGTCTTTTTGAAATAACCCAGGCAGACAAAAAAAAGGAAAAAAGAATTTTTAAAAATGAAGGAAATCTAAGAGAGCTAGCAGACAACATTAAGCACACAAATGTTGGAATCATGGGTGTTCCAGAAGGAGAAGAGAAAGGAAAAGGCATGAGAAATTTATTCAACAAAATAATAATGGAAAACTTTCCAGGTATAGGGAGAGACATGGACTTTCAGATCTAAGAGGCCCAAAGATCCCCAAATAGATTTGATTCAATCCAAAAAGATCTTTTCTGAGGCAGATTATAGTTAAACTGAAAAGCTCAAAGACAAAGAGAGAATCTTAAAAAAGTCAAGAGAAAAGCATCAAGTCACCTTTAACAGAGCCCCTATCAAACTAACAGCAGATTTCTTAAGAGAAATCCTACAGGCCAGAAGAAAATGGGATGATATACTCAAAATAGTAAAAGAAAAAAACTGCCAGCCAAAAATACTATACTCCACAACGCTATCCTTCAGAAAATGAGGGGGAAATAGTGTATTTTCCAGACCAAAAAAACTTGTGGAGTTCACCACCGCACAACCAGCCCTACAAGAAATCTTCAAGGAAGTCCTGCATCTGGAATCTGAAAACTGATAATCACTACCATAAATACAAAAGAAAGAACAAAACACACTGGTAGAATAGAAATGCAAACGGGAAAGGAACTAAATCTTACCATCACAAAAAACCATAATGACAATGTAATAATGCCCCTGCTTTATTTCTGATTTTAGTAATTTTGGTCTTCTCTCTTTTTTTTCTTGGTTAGTCTAGATAAAGGTTTGAAAATTTTGTTTATCTTTTTAAAGAATCAACTTTTGGTTTTGCTAATTCTCTCTATTGTTTTTTACTTCCCTATTTCATATATTTCTGTCAAAATCTTTGTTATTTCCTACTTATATCTGCTTTGGTGTAGATTGCTTTTCTTCTATTTTTTAAGGTAGAAGTTTATATTACTGATTTGAGATTTTTCTTATTTTTAATATAGCTGTTTACAAGTATGAATTTTCCTCTAAAAAATAAAAATAAAATGTAATAATAGCATGGAAAAAAATAAAAAATTGAAACAACCAGGAGCACTTTTTCTTTCATGTATTATTAAAAAAGAAAATAAAAGGAATAACTTTAAAAAGGGAATGCACAGATTAAGCTCAAATTTAGTATAATAAGGAGCATTTTTTTATTGGCTTTGGTATAGGGTAGAGTACTTGAAGTATGTCTGCATGGGACCTGGTGGCATAACAGCAACATAAATGTGTGTAATGTGTGTGATTGTATGCACAGAGCAGAGTGTTAGTACTAGCTAACCTATGTGTTGTGGCTCAATACCTATCCCAGGGATTATAATGCTAGGGAACAACTGGTAGTAGATTTCATGCATTAGATTCTTTTCTTTAGCCATCTGAAAGATCATCCTTAGCCATGTGAAAGATCATCTGGAAGCTTAAGTAAGAGCCTTACTCCTACTTGGAAATTTAACATAGACTAAATATCCTTATGAAACTAAAAGAGGATTTGCATTTATTTTTGACAATACTAGATTAATATATAACCTAGTATTTTACTTAAAATCCAGCACTTAATAATAAATAATTAGAAGTAATGAAGTAAGTATAATCAGAATTCTTGTTAATAACTTTGCTGATAACTCCCCCTATCAAAACATGTATCAAAAATTAATTTGTGGCAGAGAAGAAGACTCATTAATTACCTGTTTATAATTTTGCTAACTGTAATCATTTTAAGTTGTTTGATCAATATTTTTATATATGGCATTTATAATCAAAGTATATGATCTTAAACTTACAAGTGAGAATTCTTTTTAAAAAATCTCAAATAGAACTCAGATTGATAATTTTGTTTGGAGACATTAGACTTTATTTATTTTGTAATATACAGCAAATATACACAAAGAAAAATGACGTCATGTGTTAGACACAGGTATTGATATCCAACTTTGTACCCCACAAATATGTACAATCAATTATGTTGCATTGAAAAAAAAAAAAGAAATAGAGAAATAACTAACCATGGCATTACCATGAGCTCACCAAAACATTGACAGAGATACACACAAAAGAATAACATTTGGACTAGTTTCCTTCCTTTAATCTCTGCAGCATTATAAAGTAATATATTATAAAGGAAATCCTTATTATTAATTACTGAGGAGGAATAATTGCTGTTGGCAAAAAAACTAGATGAATGTTATCTCCCAATGAACTGCTACCTTAGAATATGTTCATGCAGAGGCATTTTGAATTCTTATTTTTTTTTTAATCCCATTTTCTAAGTTGCTAAATCAACAATTCTGGACTTGAAAATCACATTAAAAATCAAAGATGGGATTGCTCTGTGCACACCCGCCTCCTGTCCACTTAGAGACCCTGCTCAGCTCTGTTGCCATAGTTCTCTGTGATTTTGTTTTTCTCCTAGATAATCTCTGTATTCTGGGCATCAGCACTACTCCCCAAGTCCCTTTTGAAAACAAACACATCCTTGTTGCTATAGCAGCCACTTAACCTAGACAAAAATATGGCTGTGTTAGGTGCACTACAATGAAAAAATGAGTTGTGTATTGGGGAGAATTTCTGTGCCTGTTTTAAAAGGTGTTTGACATTATACAGTGGCTATTAGTTACTTTTTTATAATACTCCATAGGAGGAACCATGCTAGCTTGAAAAGAGTAGATCAATGAAAACGAACCACTATAAAAGCAACTTAGCAGGTTTTACATCCAAAATATGGGTAAAAGGGAGAGTTTCAAGTTAAGAGATTGCTTATACCTACAAAAGGAAAGGTCCAGCCTGAAGAAAACTACTACAGTCACAGAATAGTCTCTTTTATAAGACTAAGTACTTGAAAAATATTATGTAGGCTATTTCAGATTATATACTTTTACAATTTGTCTGTATGAAGTACTCCAACAAGTTCATGGAAAGCCTTATATTCTATTTTTTCCAGAAACTTTTTGAAGTACCCTCATATAAATATGTCCTTCATCTAATCTACACAAAACACCTGACTTTAAAGAATACTCTTAGGATATTTGAACAGATATGATGTTGATGGGGGTGGGAAAGGGGGAGAAGGAAGGGGAAAAGGGAGCAATTGGCAAAGGGCCATGAAAATCAACTACACTGTATATAACAAATCTTTTTAAAAATTAAAAAAATAAAATAAAGAATACTCTTCGGACATTTAACCCTGACAGACTGGGTTCCATGTAAACATCAAAAATTATTCCACAGACCCTTATTGCAATCTGAAGGGGTAGAAACATATATAAATATATGACAGTGAATCAGAAAAATACAAGTAAATTGTTCAAACCAACCTAAACCATAACATCCTGTAATGCTCAGGCACCAGGGAAACAAGAGTCTTACAAAACCACACACATTCTCTACATTGACAGATATCGTACCTCTATGAAAAAACTGTCTCCCCACCCCAGCCTGTCCCACACCTAAGAGAAAAAATGACATAAAGAGAGAATCATCGC
>NW_007729774.1:398900-399637 GCF_000696425.1 Galeopterus variegatus | reverse complement strand
TCCTGTAATGCTCAGGCACCAGGGAAACAAGAGTCTTACAAAACCACACACATTCTCTACATTGACAGATATCGTACCTCTATGAAAAAACTGTCTCCCCACCCCAGCCTGTCCCACACCTAAGAGAAAAAATGACATAAAGAGAGAATCATCGCAACTCCTGGGAGTTCTCTCTTCCCCATGTGTGCTGACAGGGAGAAATCCACTAACACTGAAGACGCTACATCTTTATAACAGGCTAAATTCTAAGCCCTGTGTAATCTCCACTAGGAACACGAGCATGGATTCACAACTGAATTCCTTTTTTGCCCACTTAATATCTCAAGTGTAGCTCAAAGACTCAAGAAAGGTGCACAAGGAAGCATCAATAAAGTAACAAGATCATATACATTTTGGAATTCATATGTTCAAATGAGTATAGTCTTCAAAGGAGTTACTTTATGAGAACTGTCCACTTATTTTAATGGAGCTCAGAATATTCCACAGATTCTTTTTTTGTTATAGACTTCTAAAGAAATCTATCTTACTACATTATGTAACATCTTATATTAAGAGAAAACATCAACTTTTNAGAAAAGAAGAGGATGTCTCTCTCCACAAAGCCCATTCCAGATTGATAGAAAAAGCATCTATTCTACGATAACAGTGAGTGACCTAAACACACCTCTCTCAGTACTGGACAGATCATCTAGGCAACAAATCCACAGAGTAACCATTACTCTTTCAGAAGGAGAGAA
>NW_007729774.1:369806-397958 GCF_000696425.1 Galeopterus variegatus | reverse complement strand
GCTAGAGCTCAGGGGAAGAGGAGGAGAGACCTATGGAATTCATGAAGGCAGGAGAAGCCACAATGAGAGAAAGAAAGGACCCCTCCAACCATTTCAAGCCTCAGCCTCTTCAAGTCTGGCCCTAGTGAGCACATGGAGCAGGAGCTGGCAAAAGCCCCAGCTGCACCCTTCAGATGAAGTTGCTTGGAGTTAGCACGGGAGAAGCGGGGTTTGGTGGACCTCAGGCCAGAAAGACCATTAACGGGGTTCCTGTGGACCCACGTACGAGCGAGGAGCAACAACAACTGAAAAAAGGAGTCACTCAGAAGCCAATGAGTCATTGCAAGGGACTGGCATGCTCCTGTCCCATGGGAAGTGTTTGGAGTGTGGGTGGTGGGGGAGATGGGCCCATTGGGGGAACATTGGGACACAGCCTGGACAGCTGATCAGCCCCTCAATCAGCACAGGCCCAATCAGTGCAGACTGGTCAGGAATACAGATCTGTAGGGGAAGCGGTTTGCTGAAAAGACTCAGGTCCAGACCAGAGTTTCTACACAACCCAGGTGTACTGCACAAAAAGCCTTCCCCAGGGAATCAACAGCCAAGCAGCAATTTAGCTAAACTACAGGGTTCTAGTGCTGGTCCATGCAGGAAGTTCCCCGATTTTAGAAGTAAGCAAAGGACAACAAATTAGTTCCAGTGCAGAGTTTAATTAATGGAAACAGTGAATAATCCAACAGAGAACTGAAAGAAAAAACAAAATACCCACAGACCAGAGACAAAGTTTGATATTAACTAGTAAAGGTCTCACTTCACCTAAGAACACCTATAAAACCTAGAAGGACAAGAAGCCCCCTTGGCCCCCAAGCCCCCACAAGGGAGGGCCAGGGGCCTCAGCCATGCCCTTCAACACCCACAACCAGCCCAGCGATGACCACCAAGCCACTGCAGGAAGTGCCCCAGGCTCCTGAGCTGGGAGGTGGGGGCCAAGGGTCATGGTCACACCCCCCTGACACCTGCAAGGAGCCCAGTGACTACCACTGAGCCGCTGTAAGAAACACCCTGGGCTCCTAAGCCAGGGCAGTGGGGGCCAAGGGCTTTGGCCACACCCCCCTAACATCTGCATTCAGCCCAACAACAACCAAGCCACCACTGGAAGCCCCTTGGTCTCCCCTCCAGGAATGAGGGGGGTGCCACAGGCCTCAACTACACTCCCCCTCCTTCCTCTTTCTCCCACCCTATTTCCTTCTATGTTCCCCTCTACTCCTTCCACCAAACTGCTCTGCAACAACATCTTAGAATGTAAAAACAGATGGAGCCACGGACTGACCCCTTCTCCTGCAACCAGGCAGGCCGCTACTGCTACAGGGCCCACCCAGGGTCCTGAGGTATGGAGCAGGGGATCAACCCCTCCTCCTGCAACAAGGCATGCCACTGCTGCCATGGGGCCTGCCCAGGGTCCTGAGCCAAGGAGCCAGGGATTGACCCCTCCTCCTGCAACCAGGCAAGGAGCACACCAAAAACACCACTTCCGTGTGGGTGGCCCACCACAGCCACCACAATAGCTACAGCTAACGCAAAAGTGGCTAGACGCCACAACCACCATGCAGATGGCCCATCAGCCATTCAAAGTGCATTGACACAAGGATAGTCACCAGTGGAGACCAAAGAAAAGAAGAGGATGTCTCTCTCCACAAAGCCCATTCCAGATTGATAGAAAAAGCATCTATTCTACGATAACAGTGAGTGACCTAAACACACCTCTCTCAGTACTGGACAGATCATCTAGGCAACAAATCCACAGAGTAACCATCACTCTTTCAGAAGGAGAGAAGAAATCTAGGGTTATCAGAGGTGAGAGTGGGGAGGAAAGGGAGATGGACAGAGATTGGATAAGGGGCATAAAGAATAAGTATGATTTGTAACAATATATATGCTAGTAATATTGATTTGATCAACACAAGTCAACATTGCACCCCCAAAATATGTATAATCAATTATGACCCAATTAAAAACACATTTATAATAAATATATATATATACATACATACACACTATGAATAAAAGCATATGATCGACACTGAGATTAGAAAAAAGCCAGCATCACTGTAGCTCACTTGTAGTTATGTAGTTTTCTGTGATGATTCATTGAAGAAATTCTATTCATTTGGATTGATAGTTTAAAAAAAAAAAATCATTTTGTAAACAACAAAAGGCTGTATTAAAAATTCTGAAGAAAATAGTGATGAAAATAGTTCAGAATGGCTTTTGAATTTTCCCAGCTGGAAACTCATTACTGGGCCTGCACACCAGGACCCAGCTGCTGTTGAGTGTTGGCTGCTAAGGGCTCAGACTGCTGCCTTCTCCAGAAAACTGCCCTCATTCAAAGGGAGCGACTTCACTTGGTACCGTCTGGGAGGCTGTCCTTTCCCTCTGGGGATAGGTGCAGGCCAACAACAGACTGAAAGATACAAAAGCCTGACTCGCTGGCCTCTCTGGAGCCATTCCCGCTGCAGAGCTCTCCATGGGATGAGGTGGAAGCTAGGCTTCAGCCCAACCCACCCCTTTGCCTGGCTTTTCCTCCAGCTCTAGTCTCTTTCCCTTACTCTATTCCAGGTTTTGGCTGAGACTGTTCTTCAATGAATCAGTTGACCAAGAGAGCTCATCACAAGCTCTATATCTACAAAACTCAACCCAAGACAATTATGATTCCATACTATAAGAGCAGTTTAAACTCTGAAGTAATACTAAATGAAAAGAAAATACAATAATCACCACACTACCTACCTTGACCGGATGAAGATTTGTTGTGGTGATAATTTTGTGCAGTGGGCCTGCCAACTTTGGGGGCAGCTTTGGTTCTTTATCTAGTCCCTGGGGTTTAGTGTAATAGTCCAGTCTCTCTCGGGGAAAGAAATTGTTGATTATAGTCACACAATCATGTTGCCCTTTTAATAGAAAAATAGAAAAGTTGTAATTTTATTATTAAAAATAAGACGTCTGGATTTTTAAATTAATTATGTTGCTGTTTTCTTGTGAAGTAAAACATACATCAATATCTGTATTTTTCAGGAAAGGTGAGAAGAAGAGGAAGAGGAGGAGGAGCAGAAGAGGTATTATATTTTACAGAACATTTATAAGCATTTCTTATAAAGTCGAGAATTAATATTTAAAGACACAAAATCTACAAGACATAAGATTATGTGGATGAAAAAAAAGTAGTATTCACCTTTCTCATTTTTGTATAATTGGCTCTAAATGTTTTGTAAAAGTTGCTTGTAATTTAAATGTCTCTTCTTCCCTAATAACATCTTGCTATAGTCACAAAAATTTTAAGTTTGCTCTATATAAAATATTTCTATTGTTATAATTATTGTTAATATCATTAAACTAATTCCCCCTCGTCCCAAATTTGAGAAAAGTTTGGCCTCTCTGTGAAATGAATTAGAGAAAAAGCTTTTGCTCCCTATTCCAAGATAGGCTTGGAATCTACCTTACAGCTTCACATAGGTCTCTCAGCCACTTCTCTAAGCCATCTCTAGTGTTGAAAAGGATTCTATGGAAGCCTTCCCTGGTGAAGCGGGTTGCCTGAAAGTGTGTCCCTGTCACCTCCCCCTCCCAGCTCCCTGTCCACTACCACTCAGGAGCCAGGAAGTGGTCACTCTGGGTGGGTGGGCACAGCCTGCAGGGCAGGATCCCGAGAGGACAGACTTCTTCCTCCTTTCTGCCTGACGAGGGCCAAGGGACCTGTGGCGAAGAGTCATGGCCAGAGCGCCCAGATGCCCTGGCTCCTGCTCCTGGAGAATGGTCTGCCATGGGCAGCCCACAGAGCCCCTGCCCACGTATGCACCATCCTGGGAGTGTCTGCTTAATCCTGCCGACAACAGGTGACCTGCAGGGGGACTGCACTGTCAGCCAGGTGGACGGTGGCACTCAAGGCTGGCAGAGGGCACTGCTTGCCCCTGGGAGTTCCTGGAAGAATGCAGGAGTGAACAATTCCCCCTTGTGCCTCAGCTGGTTTGTTGACCCTAAGCCAGCAGGTAGAGAGACTACAGCACTGCCCTCCAGGGCTTCTTATCCCTACCAGCTTTATCTGACTGCCTAGGAGGTACTGAGCAAAGTGTCCAAGGGGAAGGGACAACTCTGAAGAGTATGCAATGCTTCTTGGGCTGGAAGTGCACTGGCAAGGCTAACCTTAACAACCACTGACCACCACCACAGCTTGTAGATGACAGCACCTAAGTTAAGCAGATTGAATACAGTATGTAAATAGACTTTGAAGAACCGCAGAAAGATTCATATTTTAAAAACAAATAGATAAACTGAAGGAGGGAACCCTGGTTACTACTGAGAACTAAACTAGTAATGTAGAAGATCAAGTAGATGAAGTATCTCAAAACAAAGAAACATTTAGAGCTAGAAATCATTATGGAAGAGATAAGAGAGCTGAAGGACAAATCTAATAATGAAAAATAATAGAAATCTCAGAAGGAAAAAGACAAATGGATGAAGAATTAAACAAATGGCAGAAGAAAACTTCCCTGATTTGAAAAGAGAATTTAGAAGTGATCACAAAATCATTTTTGGTATTCCATGCTATTGTTAAGGATCAAAACACCAGTTTCTTTCACTTTGGGGGGAGGGGAGGGGAATGGAGATGAAGGCAAAAAGGAAAGGTCTGTGGCCTGACAAGGCAAAAAGTGGAGAAATAAATGAGTTATAAGAATTTCACCTTGTTAGGGGTTGCCAAAGAGGCACATATAGCGCCTGGGGATGAGGGATGAGATATAGTTTTGAACAAGTCAATCAAATTAAGGAAACAAGCACACACACACAAAAAGACCAAGTAAAATAAGAAGTAAAAATGAGATTAAAAAGGAAGAAGGTATAGAATGGCTATTGCATCAGTAATCAACAGTTTCTGCCATAATGCCTTTGCTGAGATAATTGATTAAATTACTAGTATCTTAGATCAAATTAATTCAGACAATAGTTTTCTGCCAAAGGGGGTGGTGGTAGGTAAAAAGAAAAATCAATGACAAACCTGCAATGAACATATTGGAAATAGAAGACAGTTGAAATGTTAAAAATACTTGGTGAATATTTTTAGGTGAATTTGGGGTCTGTTACTATAAACACGGGTCACAAACATGATGTAAAAACCTGGGTTGTAAGTATTTCAGACTTTGTGGGACATATGGTCTCTGTCTCATCTGCTAACTGTAACTGTTGTAGCACAAACCCAGCAATAGGCAACATGTAAAGAAATGGACATGGCTCTGTTCCAATAAAACTTTATTACAGAAACATGGTGGGCTGAATTTGGCTGGTAGGCCACAGTTCAACAACCCATGGTATAAGACAGACCAGTTTGTGATAAAACGAAATGGGCAAAAAAAAAAAAAAAAAAGAAAGGAAGGAAGAATGCAATCAAATTATCAGTAATTATATTAAATATGCATAAGCTAATACTTGTTAAGAGAGACACTATCATTTTGGGTTATAAAGCAGAATCCACCTACACGTTTATAAGTAACACTACTAAAATAAAATGATAAAGATTAAAAGTAAAGGGATAAACAAAGAGATTATTGACAAATATAAAAATCAAAAACAAAAAAGGAAAATGGTTATATCAGAAAAAAAGGAACTAAAAGAATTCAACGAGACAAAGAGTAACATTACGCAGAGATAAAATCAGTAGTAACATCTTATTGAAAAGTGAAAAGCTTAAACCACTTTCACTAAAAATAAGAAAAAGACTTGCCTATTATCACTACTACTATTTCCTCTTACTTTGAAGCCTGAAGCTAATTCAAATAGAAAACAAAATGAAACTGAGAAGTTAGAAAACCCAGGAGACTCTTAATAAAGATGGCAAGAAACAAAACACAGAAATCAATAGCTTTTCTCTTTATTACCCATAACCTGCCACAAGTGACGGAGTGTGATTTCTCCCTACAACTTGGCAATAAATACAAGTTACTTGAAAATAAATTTTAAAAGAAATGACTGATACAAAGGAATCTATTAAATGTTATTGAAAAACAGAAAATAAATCCCCTTCTCTAAAAAAGAAAATGTAAAGACATACTATGTGATTGAATGGGAAGCTGTAACATCATACAGATGTTAATCTTCTGCAAATAATCATAAAAGCATTTAATAAAATAAAATTTAACTTACCACAACGGTGGTGTTTCAACTCAGTGAGAAAATTGGGGGGGTTAATAAATGGTATCATCACAGTGAGCTACGTATCTGGGGAAGATGAATTACACAGAGATAAATTCTAGAAGTACAAAAAAAAAAAAAAAAGAAATCATAAAAAAAAAAAATCTGGAAGACATTTTGGAGAATACCTGTATAACCCCAGGTCAAGAAGACCTCTTTTAGCAAGATAAAAAGAACATGGAACCTATAAAGGAAAAACTTTGACTATGTAAAAATAATTTTTTTATGGCAAAAATTCCCATAAAGTTAAAAGTAAAACAAGACTGGTATAAAATATTTGAAACACATTAGGTAGATAAAGGGTTAGCATCCATAATATAATATACATAAACATCTTCAAAGCAAGAAAAGACAATCCAAAAAAATAAATAAATAAATCAAGAATGTAAACAGGCATTCCACAGAAGAGAAAATACATATGATCAACAATAGAAGCTTAACTTTACTAATAAAGAGGGGGAAGTAAAAGCACAATATACCATCTTTTTAACTACCAGATTGGCAAAAAGTGAAAAAAAAATGATAATATCTAGTTCTGATGAAAATGTTAATGTGAATTGCTATGCCTTTTCAGAAAGCAATCTAGACTTACATTCAAACTAAAACTATATACCTTTTGTCTCAGCAATTTACTTCTGGGAATATATCTTACAGATACTAAAGTACTAATATGTAAAAAATAAAATATCAAGGATAATTATTACATTATTTGTGGTGAAGTGGTTCAAAAAAACCTGTAAAATCTGTCAATAAGGCAGAGCTGGATGAACTGTGGAACATCTTTACCCTGGGATTTACGTAGTGGTCAAAATACCTAAACTCATTTATGCCTACTGAGATGGGAGGGACTTCCATGATGTACTGGTGAGTGAAGAAAACAAGTTACAAAGGAATATTTACTGTATGATTGATCACATTTTTAAAAAATGACAAAAATCTTGTATATGTGTGCACACGTGCATACACTGATCCACTTGAAGAAAGCAAAGAGGGGAGAATGAGTTTTTTAAAAGGCTAATTATACGGAAAATAGAATGCTAACTGAAAGGAAACAATGTGCTTTTCTGTCTATGAAATTAGTCTATACAGATGAAAATAAAATGAAAACATTACTCTTATTTTAGAATGGGATTGTGGACAATTTCTACCTTAGATTTTGTTAACATCATAATATTAAGAAAAAGAAAAAAAAAGAGCATTGTATTAGTGGTTGAAAGAACAGGCTCTTCCTCACCAGTGCTATGATCTTAGGAAAGTTACTTAACCTGTCTGAACTCTATTTTGTTACATCGTGGACATAATGAAAACTTATAGAGTTAAATAGAACCTCAGAGCTCATCTAATTCGCTTGCTTAGCTGCACACAGATCAGAAAACTGAGAACCATGCAGGTAAAGGGATTTGCTGTGATCCTGTAACTAATTAGGAGTAGACATGAACTCAAATACAAGTCTCCAGATTCCTATGTTAGGGTACTGTTTCCACTGTACTGACCTTCAAAATTAGCTTAGAGGTGATGGGACCCCTAACTGTGGGAGATAAATATTTCTCTGAAGCTCTCACAGAAAGGCCATAACTTTCTCAAATCCTCATGAAATTAAATTAAAATAAAATGAGAATATTTGTTCTCACAAAGCTATCATAAGCAACTGAGTACCTACCTTAATCAATGGCAGCTACTATGAATAGTTTTAAGAAAATTTAGTAATACAATTTAACACAATATACAGTTACCTTCCGTCGTACCTAATTCCCACTGTACCTCAGCTTAAATAATTTCTCTCAAAACCCCCTTGGAATGGATAGAAGATCCCCCTCTTCTATGTATTTCTATGGAACCCTTAAGTTCCACCTTAGAATATATTTTCACTGTCATTGTATTAGCCTCTAAGTGTCATGAAGGCATGAACAACCTTCGGCTGTTCAGCACTGTAACCAGGGCACCTAGAGTGACACTTGGTAGACAGTTTGTGGACATTAAGTATTTGTTTAATAAATTATTAGTCCCTGCAAGGCCACTTACCACACTACCAATAAATCAAATGTTTTTATCTTTGCTTTTCTATCAATGGACTCTCTAAACTGCCAATTCAATGGGGCTGAAATACCAGTGATCAAGTATTCACTCCCACTCTCTCCTAAACCCTCACATTATGCCAAATAACAGGATTAACATGCTAATAATTATTTGGCACACAAAATAAATATTTATGGTTGGTGAGTATGATAACGAAGCAGCTGCATAATATTATCAACACTCCTTCCTAAGAAAGAATTACATCACAGTAATGATGCAAGCCTATCATCTCTTTTAATTCTAACAATAACCCTGTAACCATTTTAGTGAGGAAACTGAAGGTCAGAATCATTAAGTGCCTCGCTATTAAGTAAAGACAGAATTTCAACTCAGGATTGTTGACTTCATCACAGTTCATATTCTTAAACACTAGGTCAAATCACTGATGTCATAGAAATAAAATATACTCATTCAAAGCATTTGAGTGTAATTAAAATGGCCCCATCACTCCTTATATCTCGCAAAATAGAAATTCAAAATAGCTATTAATTTTCTACAAGAAGTCATTAGGTGTTTCAATAAGTTAGAGTGGCCTTTGATTTTTATTTATATTTATTTTTAATTTTTGTTTGGTGGCTGGCCTTTAAGGAGATCCGAACCCTTGACCTTGGTGTTATCAGCACCACGTTCTAACCAAGTAAGCTAACCAGCCAGCCCTCAACATTTTGTTTCTGAAAACGTGACAGTATTTGCACTTGGAGAAACAAAGTGGTATTTATTTTAAATAAAAGAAATTTGGGGTATAATCTAATTGAAACCTATAGCAAAAACTCACCCACAAAGGCTGCCATCTGAGCTGCTGTTCTTCCCACAGAGTTGACAACATCTGTCTCTGCACCGGCTTCCAATATTGTCCATGTGATGTCTTTATTACCTAGAGTTAAAAGGGAACATACCTGTTAATACTAAAGAGTGCACAATTTAAACCCCCTCTTCTAAACTATCTGTCCCTTTTTTCCCTTACCTTGGGTTTCTGTTGTGTGGATATTTTTGGGTTTTGCCAAAATATGAATTATAACTACAGTAAAGAGTAAAATGCTAAGAACCTACTTAGAAATTAACCTTATTTTCTGGAAAACAAATCTGGCAATACAAAAATGGTAGAGAGTTGAATATCACTTTTTTTTTTTTTGTCCTTTTTTGAGACCGGCCGCATCGTGCTCAACCAGTGAGCGCACCGGCCATCCCTATGTAGGATCCGAACCCGCGGCGGGAGCACTACTGCGCTCCCAGTGCCGCACTGTCCCGAGTGCGCCATGGGCTCGGCCCGAATATCACTTTTTTAAACAGAATAAAGTACATTTTCTAATGATAATGCTTAGTGTAAAACTAAAACAAACATACAAGATATATCAAAAACAAAGACAGAAGAGATAAAATGAATAGAAGTCTCCCCTTTAGTATCTACTAACCCACTCTATCCCTCAAACCTACAGGTTCTGGAATAACTAATAACCATTAAAGATCTTCCCTTCCAGTCTTTTTTCTATCTAAACATGCACAGTTATTCTATTCACATTTTTTCACTAATGGAATCATTATGGATATTTTTTTGTTATAAAATAAGTTCAATGAATAGCATTTTCCATATATTTTACAAGTTTGAAATATGACTTCTTTAGGAACAGTTCCTGGAAAACACTGCTGGGTCAAAGATTGTGCATATTTAAAATGCATTTTGCCAGGTTGTTATCCAGCAAAGTTAGCCTGAATGCACTTTCCAAAATACAGCAAAGAAGTTCCTGGGCATTGTGACTCTTTCTTAACCTTTGCCAACATAACAAGTGAAAAATGACAATTTATTGTTTAATTTGCAATTCTTTGATTATTGCTGAAAATGTTTTATGTTGATTAGCCAGTTGTATTTCTTTTGTTCTCTGTCCAATTTTCTATTGCAATGTCTTTTTCTAATTGATTTATAAGCACTCTTTATATAACCTTTAAGATACATAGTAAATATTTTCTTTAGTTTTTTATTTGTATTTTATCTCTACTTATGGTATATTCTATATATAAAAATGTTTAAATGTTATGTAATTAAACTAGTCAATGCTGTCCTTTTTGGATTCTATATTTTATATAATGCTTAGAAATGCTTTCATGTTCCAGGATTATAGAAACAGATTACTGCTTTTAAAAGTATGAGATTATTATATTACATATGTATTTTCCTAAAGAACTTCAACAATTACAGATAACTACTTAATTTTAGATAATATTTCTCAGTTGTCTTTATTCAGCAAATAATAAGCAACATGAATAGAGTAAGTTTTTAAATGGATTGTCATATTTAGTACATAAATGCCAGTGAGGCAAATAGACAACTCTATCATAGCAGCTATTTGATTAAGAGAACAAATTTTTATATTACTTTAAAAATGTAAAGACATAGAACATCAAAGAGCTAACTTGAAAGAATAATAGATTCAGCTCTTCAATTCTACCAAAATATATTATCAACATAAAGACTCATTAATTTAAATAAGTAAAGAAACAGATCACCAAATTAATTATGTAACTTATTTCATGCATTATATAGCTTTTCAAAAACCAATTCCCACCATTCCTTTCCATAACACTTGACATTAAAATTACTAAAATAAAAATGTATGTAATTCTTTTATATATATATATACTCATAACAAATTTCTATAGATAACTAATATTAACAAATGGAGTAAATGCTAAAACTTCACCAGAAAGTGCAGCAAACATGAGGGTTGTGTATCCATGTTCGTGTTGATGACAGTTTACATCAGCTCCATGTCGCAAAAGTAGTTTGCACATATCAAGCTTTCCTTTATATGCTGCATGCATTAGAGGAGTCATTCCATTCTTTAATAGAAAGAACAAAATGTATTAATTTTACTTATTTACCTTTTCCTCACCTATGAACAATTCCTGTAATTAAATTAAAATCATAAAATAAACATGAATTAATAAAATCATCTTTGTAATCTGTAACATATTTTTATATTCACTTCCTCATTGGGATCTTCTAAACTTCTGACAAAAAGAGTTGGTTTTGTGATTGTAACAGAGGACCCTGAACAATACTAAGGTAGACACAGGCTAAACCCCCTCTGCGTGAGAAACCATTGACCTTCTCATAGAAACGGAACTATATATAACAGACTACCCCCACCCCCGTGTGAGAAACCATTGCACAGAAACAAATCATACACAATGAAAATTTTATACCTGATTGCTTTAACTGCTCACTTTTGGTTTCTGTGACCTAGCTTGCTTTGTGCACCTGAACAAACCCGTGTTCCAAGGGGATGTGGGTTTTGCCTTTATAAACTCCAGCAGACCAAGGCTAGCTGCTGTTCTCCCCAAATACCTAGGGGAGGCAGTTGCCCACTGACTAATAAAGACTCTGTTAAAATTCTTAATTAAGTGTTTGGTTCCTTTCTTGGGTGACAACCTCACAACATTATCTGAGGTTTTTTTACAGATTAGCAAAAAGATTCAGAGAGGACTTGCTTAACCTCATGTGACTAGTAAATGGTTGGAGCAGGGATCAGAACCCAGATTTTCAAGGGTTCTCATCTCTAGCAAATACATTTAACTCCTGGGGAAACAAACAAACAGATACAAATACATTTTTTTAAAAACCCAAAAACAAAAACCTGAAGAAAAACCTAGAAACAAATAGAATGCCTGTCAAGTAGAAAGTTGAATAAAGTATAGTACATCCACACACAAGGGATATTACAAAGCTATTAAATGAATGAATTCATCTGTATCCATTGAATTGAAAACACTTTCATGAATAACTGTCAATGAGAAAAACTATGTGCAGGAAATGTATATTATAGTGGTATTGTTTTTTTAAAACAATGATCCCCCAAATCACAGATATATTTTGATCATATATATGATTTGATCATGCATATGGAGACATGGCTGGTAATATTCATACTTTCAATATGAATATACATATTCAATGTTTGGTCTTCATAAGTTTTGTGCATATCCAATGAAACATTCAACCTCACATGTACTGGGGTCTAATACTATTTGGTGAATAAATGAATGAGTTATTCTTGGAAGTGAATTTTCTTGGTAACTGAGGCTAAATTCTGTAAGTGCTGGAATGTCAATGTTGTTCTGTATAAAAACCTCTCTAAAACATGTAATACCTTACTTTATCAAAGCTTAGAATACCAAGATAATCTGAAGTGTTCTTGATGATTACAGACTCTCATTATGAATATAAGCCATCATATTGTTCGCATAGTATGATACTATTCTTGGAAGGTTGCTGACATGAGAATCAAAGAGGGGCTGGGACCCAGTTACCTACAAGAGGCAACTCAATGGGAATAATCAACTATTCTTGGAAATAAAGAATGAAAAAATTATAAGGAGACTATGACTTTAAGACTCTCTTAGTTGGGTGTTTCTACAGGGATGGAATATTTATATGTTGGAAGGACATGAATCTCATTGTACAGAGGTAGCCAGTGGAGTGCTTTAAAGGGCCAGGAATGAACGACAGGGTCATTAGCTTCTGAATGAGGCACAAATGTATTGAGAGCATGACTAGGGTGACAGCCCCTCAGGGATGATATGGCCTGTACATGAAAGGCTAGTTTGTAGCCTGGGGAAAGGAAGGACACAAGAACTCTCAGAAGGGCCACCACAAAGCAGGAAACAGCTATTTATTTTACAAATTTTTAGGACCCTGACTTCAGCCAGGGAGTTCAGAGTTTTCTGTTCATCCAGAACAGGTGGGTAGCAATCCCTTCCTACAACTAGTGGTTAGCTACCTCTGAGAAAGAACAATCCCGAGACTGCGGAACTGTCCTATAGTTTAAAAAAAAAAAAATGCT
Source organism: Galeopterus variegatus (assembly GCF_000696425.1). Lineage (NCBI taxonomy): Eukaryota > Metazoa > Chordata > Mammalia > Dermoptera > Cynocephalidae > Galeopterus > Galeopterus variegatus. The sequence goes on along the minus strand of NW_007729774.1, from coordinate 384,831 downwards.
TTCAACACAATATCATAATCTGCTTAAGAGCAAAGGAAATGTACAAAGCTTTTGGATCTTACATTGCAAACTGTCCTCATTTTCTTGTCTGTTTGTGTTTAAACTGTCACCTGTGTTAATCACATCTGCTCATTTACCTGTTTGTCCCCCTCTGTTTCCTATTACTCCTTTTCTTTAAATTAAAAGTTTTATGTCTTCTCTTTTTTCTCTCATTCTTTCTTTTTTACCAGCTGTCACCTTAGCAGGAATTGGTTTGTTGAGCTAACCAATGAGAGTCCTTCTTTCCAAAAAGGTAAAGAGCTACTATCCCAATCATATCATCTGCTGTGTAATCTCCGAACCTGCTGTTTTTGTCACACTTACAATGCAGTGCCTATTTTTCCCATATCAAATTTCAGTGCTGTTCTGGGTGATGTTGGGTATTAGAAACCAAACGGTGGTAAATGACAAATTTATACTAGCTTTTCAAGAATTAAATATCACAAATATTTCCTTATTTCTTAGTACAGCTTTGTGTTATAAGAATTTAGAACAATGCAAAGGAAATTATAAGTTTTAAGGGCAATGATTACTATGCAATATCTTGGTTTGGGTACTACCTATTATTATGAAAATATTTCAATGGGCAAAGAAAAAAGGAATTGATATTAATAAATTTTGATGTTCCATAGAGATATAAAGCCACCATACTATACATTTTCTAGTCATTCTAGTATTTTATAGTACTTCAGTATAAATATCAAGAAAGAAATATTTTTTAAAAATATTACTAATCTACAAGTAGAAGAGAATATTCCTATGTTTAAAATAAATTAAGTTCAATTTTAAATGTTATGTTTCAGTTATAAGCATGAAACAACAGTTTCAGACAAAAAAAACTAAAATATCAAATGTCCATCTCTGTTCAAATTAGGAAGGTAGTGATAAGGTTTCATAAACTGTTATCATAGTGTTATACATAATTCATCAATTCTAAGAAGCACGTCATTTTCATATTCAAACATCCCTGAAATTGAGTTTCAGGTTACAAGTACTAGAATTTACAAATCACCATCAGTTTCCACCCCCCTTATTTTTAACATCTCTAAAATCTAGATGAGTCTTTTTATCTGTGGCATCTTAGAGTCAATGAAATGCAAAAGCTGAAATTCTCACCTCTTTGTCATTTCCCAAAGACAACCTTGGAAGAAGTCTGCTTAATTGAATTGGATGAAAAATGAGTTTCTACAGTATTTTAGATACAATGACCTTAAAAATAATTAAAGTTTCTCTCCCACAATTCTTAAATTTACCAATATAGGCTGCTATGTTACAATTCTATTTCATTCAATAGGGCATTCACTCATTCAGCAAATATTTATTGAGTGCCTAATATATATCAAACACAAATCTATACATTGTAGGTATCAATAAACAAATTAAATGCCTTTACAGTCTAAGTCCCTGGCACTTTAATTTTCATAGGGGTGACAAGGCACATGTTGATACAAGCGCTAGAGGAAAATAACAGAGTAAGGAGAGAGGCAGTGTGAGAAGTAAAGAGAAGATGATTTTAAAAAGGACATCCAAAGAGTGTCCCTCTGAGAAGGTGGCATTTGAACAGAGCCATGAAGGGAGTTAGGGAACAAGAGAGGCAACTATCTAGAGGAAGAATGTTCCAGGTAAAGGAAATGCAGTGCTTGACTCTTTAGGAGACAGAAGCATCTGTGCTGTGTTCATGTATGTCCAAGAGGCCGAGCCTGTCTGCAGCCCACTTGCAGAATCTCCAGGAACACTCAAGTAGTCTCCTTGTCTTGATCCTGGTTCTTCTAATGTTTTAACATGAAGTATGATGCCAGTGTTTGTGGAAGGTTTCTGTAAATCTCTTAAGTTACAGAAGAGTCATTCTATCCTAATTTGTTAAGAGTTTTTACCATAAATGGTTGTTAAATTTTATCAAATACATTATAGAATCTGTTGAGATGATCATATTTGTTTCTCTTTTATTCTGTAATGGAATCACATTGAATGGTTTTTCTAAAACTGAACCATCCTAGCATACCTGGAAAAATCTTACTTGGTTATAATATCTTATAATGCTTTGGATATATTGCTGGATCAACTTGCTCACATTTTATTTAATATTGAAAACACAATGATAAAAACTGCAAAATTTCTTCTGAATATTGCTCTGACCACCTAATGCAGCTTTTGATAAATAGCAGCTTTTGGGAAACATTGTATTTTCAGTTTTAGACAGGAAGTAATTTCTATTTCTATTTATTTGCTAACCTAAGAATTATTTAGAGTTAAAAAACCAAATTCCTAGATATATATTTCTTATTTGGACTATATTTTTGTTTATTTTTGAAGGTATCATATTGCATTTGGTGAGCTTTTTTGTATTCAGCTAAAATTTCCTTTATAAAATACATAATACATGGATTAATTTTATCAATGACCCATGCAAAAAAAAGGAGATGTACTATTTTTTTCTGTCGAATATTCAGTCCATAGACTGTTAATTAGGTTATGCACGTTTTCTGTTCTCTGAATTACTTTTCTCCTATTTAATCTGTTGGTTTCTGAAAGGTGCTATTATAGTTTTACACATTTCTCTTTTGGGCACTTTTTTTTTTATGAACCTCAAAGCTTATAAAGCTGATTAGCTTATAAGTGAAAGCTTAAGGCTGGTATGTTCTTGGTGGATTGTTAACTTAATGTATAAGAAAAATTGTTCATATATTAATATTTTTTTGCTTTAAACTTTATTTTGTCTAATATTAATTTTGCTACCTCTGTGTGGGTAAGTGGTTAACAAAGCCTGTTCCCCTTCTGCAAGAGAAACTGAAGTTCAGTTAACTTTCTGGGACTAGAACTGTGCTGTGTAATATAAGAGCCATTAGCCACATGTGACTATTTAAATTCAACATTTAATTAAAATTAAATAAAATTAGAAACTTGTACTTCCAGCCAAGATAAAGTTATAGAAACTAGAGTTAACCTTCTTCCTAGAACAATAACAAAAAGCCAGACAAAATATTTGAAATAATTTGCAAGACACTGTCTGTCAGGCAAAGAAGAACAGTAATCCCACAGAGATGGAAAGCAATTGAATTGAGATCTACCAGTGCCTGTTTACCACGTTAAGAGAATTCCCACTTACAGTATAGGCAGGAGTACATCAGATTGAGCCTGGCAGACTGTCTGTATTGAGGAGATAGGACTGAGCATCCAGGGACAATGCTATGAGTCAGATGTGTCCTCCAAAAGTTCATGTATTAAAACTTGACCACCCATGTTACAGTATTAAGAGGATGGAAAATCCAATTATGGGATTTGAAAATTGGGGCTGTTAAGAGGTGATTAGATTGTGAAGACTGTGCCCTTGTGAATGGATTGATCCATTCACGGAATAATGGACATGGTTCTGATGGCTTTATAAAAAGTGTGAATAAGAAAGTTCTCTCTTGCTCAGTGCACTCCTACCATGTGACACCCTGGTCACCACAAACCCTGTAGAGATCCCACTAAGAAGAAGACCCTCATCAGATGTGTTCCCTGGACCTTGGACTTCCCANACCAAATTCCTAGATATATATTTCTTATTTGGACTATATTTTTGTTTATTTTTGAAGGTATTATATTGCATTTGGTGAGCTTTTTTGTATTCAGCTAAAATTTCCTTTATAAAATACATAATACATGGATTAATTTTATCAATGATACATGCAAAAAAAAGGAGATGTACTATTTTTTTCTGTCGAATATTCAGTCCATAGACTGTTAATTAGGTTATGCACGTTTTCTGTTCTCTGAATTACTTTTCTCCTATTTAATCTGTTGGTTTCTGAAAGGTGCTATTATAGTTTTACACATTTCTCTTTTGGGCACTTTTTTTTTTATGAACCTCAAAGCTTATAAAGCTGATAAGCTTATAAGTGAAAGCTTAAGGCTGGTATGTTCTTGGTGGATTGTTAACTTAATGTATAAGAAAAATTGTTCATATATTAATATTTTTTTGCTTTAAACTTTATTTTGTCTAATATTAATTTTGCTACCTCTGTGTGGGTAAGTGGTTAACAAAGCCTGTTCCCCTTCTGCAAGAGAAACTGAAGTTCAGTTAACTTTCTGGGACTAGAACTGTGCTGTGTAATATAAGAGCCATTAGCCACATGTGACTATTTAAATTCAACATTTAATTAAAATTAAATAAAATTAGAAACTTGTACTTCCAGCCAAGATAAAGTTATAGAAACTAGAGTTAACCTTCTTCCTAGAACAATAACAAAAAGCCAGACAAAATATTTGAAATAATTTGCAAGACACTGTCTGTCAGGCAAAGAAGAACAGTAATCCCACAGAGATGGAAAGCAATTGAATTGAGATCTACCAGTGCCTGTTTACCACGTTAAGAGAATTCCCACTTATAGTATAGGCAGGAGTACATCAGATTGAGCCTGGCAGACTGTCTGTATTGAGGAGATAGGACTGAGCATCCAATGGTTCTGATGGCTTTATAAAAAGTGTGAATAAGAAAGTTCTCTCTTGCTCAGTGCACTCCTACCATGTGACACCCTGGTCACCACAAACCCTGTAGAGATCCCACTAAGAAGAAGACCCTCATCAGATGTGTTCCCTGGACCTTGGACTTCCCAGCCTCCAAACTGTAAGAAATAAATTTCATTTCCTTATAAATGACCCAGTTTCAGGTACTCTGTTATAAGCAACAGAAAAGGACTAATACAGACACTAAGATGGCTCAAGTTTCTAGGTCAAAATAACAGAGAGAAGAGAGTTGCACAGAAAGAGAATTCTATATATCTGAGGAAGGTTCCCCTAGAGGATTCAGCTGAATACTGATAAGCACACACATGTGAGGAAACTATCCAAGTCTGGGATAAAAACTAACTGAGAGCAGTAGGGAAGGAGTGCCCAGTGCTCACACAGGGCAAGGAAGAGTGCCTGTTTTTACCAGCCAGGTTAAAAAACCTCAAGCACCAGGGAGCATTGCATAGAAGAAAGGGAAGTGTCTCGCTTCAGCAATGGGGGAAAAATTCCTTTACTAAGCATTATGCTGCTCCCAACTAGCAAATGGTGAGAACTAGAACTGAGAGAATCAAACTGTCTCCACGTAGCTGTGTTCATTAAAAAAAAAAAAAAAAAAGCTCAGGAATATTTATCAGAATACAAAAGCATACAACACCCAACAAGGTAAAATCCACAATGTCTGGCACCCAATAAAAAATAACCAGACATGCAAAGAAGCAAGAAAATGCAACCATAATGAAGAGATAAATCACTCAAAAGAAGTAAAGGCATATGTTCATACCAAGATTTGTAAATAAATGTTCATAGCAGTTTTGTTTGTAATAGCCCCCAAACTGTAAACAACCCAAAACTCCACTGGCTGTTCAACGGATTAAAAAAAACTATGATACACACATACAATGAAAACTACTCAGCAATATAAAGGAATGACATATGCTACAACATGGATAAATTCCTACCTATGCTAGACAGTAAAAGAAGCTAGACAAAAAAAAAAAAAATACATAATGTATGATTTCATTTATATAAAATTCTTGGAATTGCAAACTAATGTATTGTGACTAAAAGTAAATTAGTGGTTTTCTGCAGGAGATGGGGTGGGAAAGGGCAAGAAGGAGGAATTACAAAGGGGTATGAAGAAACTTTTGAGGTAATGTACATCTTCATTATCTTGAAGGCAGCAATAGTTACACAGGTATATACCTGTGTCAAAACTTAAATTTTACACTTTAAATCTGTACAGTTTATTGTATGTTAATTATATATCAATACAGCTGTTTAAAAAATTAAAGAAAACTAAAAATCCAGTTCCTCAAACTTTCCACATTTGAAGTGTTTAATGGCCACACACAGCTAACAGCTACCATTTTAAACAGATCAGATGTTACCATCATTTCAAAAAGTTATTTTAGATAACTAGAAAGTTGAGTTTAGTTTCAGTTAACTTTCCCTAGAAATGGAAATGTTGGATCAAAGAATATGCACACTTAAAATTAGGACATATTCCAAAATTTTCTACATATTGTTATGCCAATTTAAAAAAAGCCCATGTTTCCCATACAATGAGAAATTATATGCTTTTGGTTTAATTTATATTTATTTGATTGCTAATAAGATTAAACATGTTTCTACATGGTTATTTATCTTTTGTGAACTTGAGCACAAGCGCTAGAAACAACGTTTATTAACAGATTTTATATATTATTCATTCTCACAGGAAGTAAAACACTTTATTAAATTTGTTTTATTTTACCTCATCCAAACAGTTGACATGAACATTCTTGCTAGATAACAGTGTTCCAGCCTCTTGGACAGTACCTTAAAAAAAAAGATGAAAAGTAAGGTTATTGATCTCTAGAACAGAAAAAAATCTAATATCAAGGAGGTAAACTTTAAAAGGTTATCTGTGAAACTAAAACTAGTCAGGTTAGGTTGCTAAGAAATAAAGCACCCAATCACATACTAATTATTTCACAAAGTAATGGTCCAGATAAGTAGATTTATAGAAACTAAAATAGTTCTATCTCATTTTTCCTTTCAATGATCTTAAAGTATATTAATTTGGCCACATTTTCCTTTCATCAGTAATACAATAACCATAAAGCTTAAGACCTAATACTGAAATAAATCTTAAAGGGCATCTAATCCAAATCACCATCTCAATTTTAAATTCCAATCAATGTAACACTTACAATTCAAAATGCTGTGTCTTGGGAATTGATGGATATTTATAATAGAATGCTTGGTTTGAAAATGCATAGATGAAACATATCTTTAAAGCTTGGTACTATATAAAAGTGCCCTGTGATCAGTATTCAGACCACCATGCTGAAAGTAATCTAAAGTCATGTAAACTTGAGGGTTACTCCTCTGTAAATTTCAAAGTAAGCTATAATTGAACCACAACTGTCAGGTTTTTCCAGTTTTCTGTAAGGCATAATGACAGAAGCAAGTTAGTTGCAGGAGACAATGTTGCTATTATCATCATTAATACAAGCTAGCCACATGTCTGCCAAGAAATTTCTGGTTTGGCTGGGAAGAGAACAATGAAATTGAATGTTCTCAAGGAGAAAGGATGAGTTAAGACTCTCTTTTAAAAGAATAGGAGCATCCCCCAACCAGGTTATTTCTTTCCTTTAAATTTAGAATTACGGTGTGAGAATGTGCTATTTACTGTGAGTCTTCCAGAGTTAAAGGTAGAATGCAGAATAAAGATTAGCATGCTTTATTATACATACACGTCAAAAAATAAAATAAAATGAATAAATAAATAATCAGCATGCTTCTTTCTCCCCAATCTGCTTCTCAGGTAAGTCACCTGGGTGCCCCTCACTGACACAGAAGAAACAGAGAAATGTCTCCTAGACAGACAGAGAGAAATAGCTCTGTTGGGAAAATGTCAAATGAATGATCTACATGTCTCTGGAGTATGACAGCAGCTATTTTTGTAACTAGCACATTTTTTCTGAACCTGTCCTCCATCCGAAGGCAATTGGTATCACTGGCTGAATGGTTTTAAAACAAGGGGAAAGCTTTAGAGTATGTAAGCATGCTCTACATGAAACCTTATCCTTACCTTCTCATCAGAGAATTTCTCCAACATCTTTAGAGAAGAATTAAAAAAGAGCAAAAACTCCTGCACCCCTTTTTTCTTTTGAGGAAGGTGATTTAGCTGAATCTCATTCTCCACCAATAACTAACTGAAGTTATTTTGTATCTGGCCAGGAGATGTTTATTTATTAAAGGGAGAATACCATAGGGATTGTGAGCATGTCCAAGCCTGCTGCATTTTAAGAGGAGGATGGGGATTACAATCATAAACATTTGGCTCTCATTAGAGAACAGGCTGATAATTCTTTAAAATGTTTACCCAATGGCCAACAATCTAAGTTAATCTGTTCTGTCGGAGCAACTTCAAAACAAAAAAAGACGAGGCATGCAGGAAAAACCAAACTGTTTTCTCCTACTAATCCCTACTATGGGGATTTTTCCCTACATACCAAAAAATTCTCCAGCAGACACTAAAGCAGTGTCCTAACTTTACCTCAATCCTGACACTATCTACCTGCAGTTGGAATCAGATTCCACAGGTTAAAGGTTAAGTCCCACCAGACTGCTCCCACTGCAGATGCCAGTCGTAAGCCCCAGGTTGTAAGCCCTGTGTTTCTGACCTACCAGTTATAAATCAGGGTTCCATGACCCACTCCTCAAGTTTGATAATTTTCTGGGACAGCTTATAGAACTTTACTTACATTTACCTATCAATTGTAAGGTATATTACAAAGCATACTGATGAACAGCCAGATGGAAGAGATGCATAGGGCAAGGTATAGAGGGTGCAGAGCTTCCATGCCCTCTCTGGGCCCTCCACCCTCCAGGAACTTCTACCTGTTCAGCAATCTGGGAGCTCTCTGAACCCTGTAGCTCAGAAATATTTATGGAGGCTTCATCACATGGGCGTGATCAATTATTAACTCAATCTTCCAGCCCCTCTCCTCTGTCTGGAGAATGGGGGGTGGAGAGGGGAGTGGAGCTGAAAGTGTCAAGCTTCTAGTCTTGGCTTTGTCTTTCTGGTGATTACAACAAAAGACACACTTAGCACCAGTATTGCTCAGGAGATTAACCATGTGTTTTAGGAGCTGACACAGAGGTTAATGTCATGGTTAATCTCCTGAGCAATAGTGGTGCTAGGTGTATCCACTATATCACACGTGCACACACAAATGCACACTCATGCCACTCAATGGGTTAAGGTTAGCTGTAGTAGACTGAATTATGTCCTGCCAAAACTCCCTGAAGCTTGAATAGTGCCCCCTAAGTTTTACATACACAAATGCACACTCATGCCACTCAATGGGTTAAGGTTAGCTGTAGTAGACTGAATTATGTCCCGCCAAAACTCCCTGAAGCTTGAATAGTGCCCCCTAAGTTTTACATATTAGAAACTTAGCCCCCACTGTGACTGTTAAAGAGTGTCGGAAATCCTATTACGGTAATTGAAAAATGGAGCCTTAAAGAGGTGATTGGATTATAGGACCGTACAGTAGTGAATGGATTAAAAATGGTGGTCAGGGACGTGGTTCTGAGGGCTTTCAAAGAGGAGAGTCTGTCTTTTAGTGAATGGATTAAAAATGGTGGTCAGGGACGTGGTTCTGAGGGCTTTCAAAGAGGAGAGTAGTCTGTCTTTCTCTCTCTCTGAGGAGAGTCTGTCTTTCTCTCTCTGCTTCTACCATATTGCGATGTGAGACCTCTGGGTCACTATCACCACCCCAGATGGACTTTGGACTTTGGACTTCTCAGTCTCATAAACTGTAAGCAAATAAACTGCATTTTCTTTATAAATCACCCAGTTCCATTTATTCTGTTATAGCAACACAATACGGACTAATATATTAGCCTTTCAAAATGCAGAAGCCAGAATGAGAAAAATTATCTGACAGAGTTTGGCCTTGTAGAGAACGAAAACAGATTTGGGAAAATAGATGAGCAAAATACCCTAAGAGGAAAAACTTATGATGTTTGGTGTTCCTAATTCAATGACATTAGTAGGACACTACATAAAATAATTCCTAGCTCATCAAGATTAAATGCATGAACACATGTAAAGTGCTTAGAATTATGCCTGGCTCGTAATAACATACGGTAAATGTTGGCTATAGTTATTTTCTTATATTTCCCATTACTTTTCTTTGAGAGTGCCATGATGTCCCACAGACATTGACAAGAATGCATCACCTCCTAAGTCCATCTCAGTGCTTTTCCATGGGCCTGGGCCAATTAAAGTGACAAAACACGGAGTCTGTACACTCATGCAACTTGATGCACGATGTGGGCCCAGAAATATAACAGCACTAACCAGAATAAATGCACGTTAATCGCATTATGTAATCTTCAGAACAAAAACTGGTGAGCATCTGAGAATACATATATAATCTCCAAGAACTCCCCTCTCCCCTTTCAGTGCCCCAATTTATAAAACTCCTCCCTGGTTTTCGCTTTAAAGAGAAATGTGTTAACTCTGGCCTGATCAAAATCAGAATTTTCATCCCTGGTGGATTCCGAGTCATCCTTTGTCTAGTTTTTACACAGCACAGTAAGTGGCACGCACACAGCTGGGACTCACATGTGTGCTAAATTGAATCTCAGAGTCACCAAAGGCAGGGAGAAATTACCCGGAGACAGGTAGACAGAAAGACTGCAGTGGCAAATAGGGCAGCAAGAACCATGCAGTACAAACAATTAAAACAACCCAAAGCCCCACGATCTCAGGCAAAGAACACTTATCATAATAAATATAGCTGTGACTAACGTAGAATTGTTGAGATCAGATGGGGTGGGCTCAGCTCACCAGTACCTGTTGAGTTCAAGCCCGAATTCTTTTCTCCTTTACATTCAGATTCTACCTGTCGTTATGAAGAATAAATTTGCCTTATTCTAGGAAATTCCGGGTTTGATCCTGGCTACTTAGACAGAAAGAAGGCTGGAAACTGGGAAGCCTTAGGCTGCAATGACTGGCGCCTCTGCCATTCGAGGGTAGACGTGGCTATCCAATTCTCGAGCTTAGAACCACCACAGTAATTGTGCTCGCAGTCCCACGCATCTCCATCCCCGCGCCGTGACGGTGCAGAAGCATGCAGTCACGCTGTCACCTGCCAGGTAACGGGACTCGGCAGGGGACTCCTCCGGGACGTCCAATCGGGGCCTGCGGGGAAAACATGGCTTCTGGCTCGTCCCCGGGGCTCCCTCCCTACGATCCCGCGCAGCGGAAGTGGGACATACTGGAAGAGTGGAAGGGAAAGCGCGGAGGAGCGCGATCACAACACTGCTGCGGTGCAACGTGGGACGAGAGTGGGTGCACACGCCTTGCCAATTCTCTCGCCTCTCTGCGGGTTCCTGCAGCGGCCAGGGGCTTCTGGAAGGAAGCCAGAGAAACCCTGGGTGTGGAAGCCTCAAAGCGGCAAATTACAGCCCTAGCTCTGTGCCCTTTGCAAGAATCCCTCATGCTAAGAGCTCCCTCCACCGCCAAGCAGACGCGGGGACCAGCAAGGGATCCAGATCTTTCGGCCTCCGGAAGTCGAAAGGGCCCTTTAGACACCCGCCTAAGAACCTGAAACTACCAGGCCACTGTCGCCAAGACGGACCATGGTCAAAATCACCTGAGGAGTTTTGAAGACTGCACACAGCGGGACCCACACCCTGGGTCCGCTCATTACAATGTGAGATGGGGAGTGGAAATGTGCGCGTTTCCAAGAGCTGACTTAGAGGACAAGCCTCAGTAACCTCCGCTCTGGTCCCGGCAGTGCTTCTCCTTCCCCACCTCCCCGCCCCCGCAACCCGTCCCAGACCAAAAGGAGAAACGCTTTTGCACTGTCCGAGGCTGCCAACCTCGCAGAACCGCAACCAAAGGTCAGCCAGGCCAGGGTTGCCCCCCGGGCTCCGCCACGCCCCTCGGCAGGCTGGCGGCGCCTCCGTCGTAGCCCAGCACCCATACCTTTCCCGATGACTTCCAGGAGCTCCTTCTCCTCCTGGGTCAGCTCGCCTTTTTTTATGTGAACCATTGCTTGCGCCAGCTTGAATGTTATTGTTTCTTTGGAAGTATTTAAAAAGCAACGATGTGTCCGTATTAGGAATGTCAGCTGCAATGAGGCAGCTGGAGACCAGGACACAGAGTAGCCAACCGCGGAAGCAAGCGCTCGACTTCTCTCCTCCCTCCTGCAGGCTGGCTGGCAGGCAGCTGGCGAGCTCGGGCGAGCGGGGCCCGCGGCCTCGGCAGGCTCAGCTGCAGCCCCCGCCCCCCGCGCTTCATTGGCCCGGCCGAGAGGAGGAGCTGCAGAAGGCGGAAGCGAGAGACTCCAATTGGAGCAGCCTGGGGGGGGAAAACCAAATATAGAAAACTGGAGGGGTAAATTAAGTTCCTCTTACACGTTTCCCACCCCATCCTGTCCTGTTCAGATATCTGGGGACACGCACTATTTACAGTTCTCTATCTTGCAGTTCTGTGTCCGGCAATAACTTCTTGCTGCATGGAGAGGCCCCCGGGCTCTCCCTTCTCCCCCCACCATGTCCCCGAGAGTGGCGCACTCCGGACGGGGGGGCGGGCTGGGAGGCGGGGGCGGTGCGGGAGGCGGGGCTGTGCCAGGTTCGGTGTGTCTATGTCAATGTGTCTGTCCTTCACTCCTCCATTGTCTGCCGCCTCCGCTGCTGCCGCTGCCGCTGCCGCCGCAGGAATCGCCGCAGCCCCCAGCCTTGCGCGTCGTCGCTACCTCCTCGGACAGGTGAGAAGCAGCCTAGGTGGGGCAGGGGGAGTCGGGAGGTCTGCGCGAGCCGCTACCGCCGCCCCGCCGGGGACTTGCACCCGCGCGGGAGCTGGAAGAGAGGAAGCATGTGCCTGCTGGGGCGGCTTCTTGCCTCTCGGCGGAGAAGCCCTCGCTGCACCCCATCATCCCTACATATAGTGTATCAGTGCCCCGGGACGAAGACCCCCGACGGGCCACGTTTGGCCGCCCGGGGAGACCAGGACCGCGAGCGGGCGGGGCCGGCCATGCGGTGGGAAGTGGCGGCTGCACATGGTCTCGTGCGTGGCACCGCCAGATGCGGCTCCCAGGGGCTGGGGCTTTGGGCTGGGGCTGGGGAGGAGAACTCCCCGTTACGAGCGAGGTGAGCGCATGATGAGAACGGACTCTGAAGAAGATAGTTTTCTTTTAGCAAGCCTCGCCCTCCTCACTACTTGTCAAATCCTCTCTAGCCCCTGTAGAGGCTGTAGAAGAAAACCGGACCTGATCGCCCTGTGGTGCCCGTTAAGGATATTTGGAAGCAATTTACACTTGCACTAATACTTCGTTTATGAGAAACAGCCTGGCGGAGGGGGAGGGAAGGGCCTCTCTGCCAGAGTTCCCAGTCTCTTTGTAACTCAGATCTTGAGATTTATGGAAACAGGCAGAGGAGGGTGGAGAGGGCGGAGATTAAATTGGTGTTGCAGTCTATATATAGCCTTAGATTAGCTTCTTAATCCAATCTTCATTCAACTGTATTATGTAGCCTTGAGCTTCAACCATAGGTAGAAAGGGGGTAAATTCAAGCGTGTACCCTCCTGTGGATCAGAAACAAGACTTGCTTGCTAAAATTTAAGTCAGTCATTCCTCCAGGGTGCACATATTTACAGCATCAATGAATGTTTCTTTAGAAATTAGTGTTTACGTTTCACTGTTGTTTCTCTACAGACTAGTATTGATGCTTCTCTCAAGACCCATCTGTGTCAAGGAAAATATTTGAATAATTATGTAGATGGTTTTTGTTAAGCGTCCCTAGAATCACTCTTTCTTCCCACAGTGCCATATATAAAGTGAAATGCGTTTTCCTCTGGTCTTATGCCTTCATTTTGCTTGAAGCATTCGCTAACACTTCTGAAGTCCAGGGAAGATGTTCATCATTATTTCCTGTCTTGAACAAAAATCTTCCCTAAACTCCAGCTGTTGTTCTCCGCCACCTACCCCAACCCCCCGCTCCAAGCTTCAGCTTTAGAGGCTGGGGCAGATCTTAGCCGGAAGAACATCTCACATGAATATGGTTTGGAATTATTCATCTCAATGTATAACAAAGAAACTTTTGTTTGATGATGCTTTAATAATGATGTTGCTGTTCAGACAAAGTAGAAAGGCTTTTGAGACTGACCAATCTTTTGTAACACTTAGAATGCTGTTACTGCCACAGTTACAATTCCTTATAACGTGGTATCCTGCAGAAAGAACCCATAAACCTAAGTAACCTCTCAGAACATGTGTCTTAACGTCTTACCAGCGGATGCACAGACAAAAGTGGGTATTTCATTGCAACTATTTCCATCTCTTGTGCCAGATCTGGGCCATGGTTACTTGAAGGTCACACCTGCTTGTCTCACAGGGGTTGGCAGTTTCTCGAGGATAGCAACTTATTATCTATTTTCTTGGTGCTTTTATGACACCTGGTTGGTGTTTAGTCCTCTGAATACATGACTTCGGTAAATTTAGAGCCAATGACATTTAAAGACAAAGAAAAACTAACATTTACCTAGAGATGCACATAAATCACATGTCCAGTTTAAATTTCTAGAAACAGATGCATAATGGAAAGTGTTTGTCAGATGGATTACATTTATAGTTTTATAGAGGGTAAATATTTAAAGTAGTAATAATATTAGATAATGATCATATTAAAATGTGTTCTCATCAAAGAAGTTATATGGATAATAAAATAACTAATACATATTAAGTGTTTAGTCTGTTAACAGATATTCTACCAGATGCTTTGCATCAGATAATTTTAATCATTGTTATAACAATCCAGGAATTAGCTATTATTATGCTCATTTCTGTAAGTAAGAGGACAGAAACCGAGGGAAGTTAATTTATTTGCACAGATCCCACAGTTAGGAAGTGTCTGATCCAGAACTGGAGTTATAACAATCCAGGAATTAGCTATTATTATGCTCATTTCTGTAAGTAAGAGGACAGAAACCAAGGGAAGTTAATTTATTTGCACAGATCCCACAGTTAGGAAGTGTCTGATCCAGAACTGGAACCTAGATTTGTTGATATGTCCCTAAAACCTTTTCTCTTTTCACTATTCTCTGCCTATTATTACTGCCTGGCAGTAAGAGGGAAATTATATGTTCTTTTGACTAGCTAGTAGATATTACATCCATGTGGTTTAGCATGCCAAAGGTGCATATGTCTCCCTCCCTGGTCCCTTCTCCATGCCCCACAACTGGTGGTATCTATTTTTTTCATATCCTTCCTGAGAGAGCGTATGTGTTTATAGCTTGTATGTGTGCATGTATTTCCACTATTTATTTTTTTTACAGAAATGGGAGCACACTAATACTGTTGTGTAATAGAATTTATATGATGCTCTTTTCTGTTTCTTTCTTCACCTTTTAAAAAATAATAATTTCCGAAATGTCTGAAGTGTTCTTATATGTGTCTTCCTGTCTTTTTTTCTTTTTTCTTTTTTTTTTTTT
>NW_007729774.1:367421-369351 GCF_000696425.1 Galeopterus variegatus | reverse complement strand
TTTTTTTTTTTTTACTTTTACTACTACCTCCCTCAACCTTTCCTGGCCTATTGCAGTGGATTCCTAAGTAGCCTGCTTCTCTCTCACCTCTCCCCATCCAGCTAATTTGAGGAACTCCCAGTTCAATAAACATGGAGCACCCATCATCCTGTTCATGGCTCTCCACTGGCCACAGAATAGAGGCCCAGGTCTGATCTGGAAGGCTCCAGCTTGTGGTCCCAGCAGGCATTTCCGGTCAGCCAGCCCCTCCCACACAGTCTGCAGTAAGGTCACCGCACTGCTGGTTCCCTAACCTGCCAGTAATTGCCACCCCTTTGTTCCTGCTTGTCTCTTCCTAGAATGTCCTCCCTTCATGGAATTCTCTCCTCCCCAGATCTGATAAACTGCTCTACTTTCAAGATCCTACTTCCATATTACCTCTTTCCGTCAACTTTCGTGTTCACTTCTAACACGCTATCCAGTGAGGGGAGCATAGACATTAGTAAACACATTTATTAATGTCTCTCAGCAAGGGGGATAAGTAAAATCTTTGCACAGGGGTGGTATTGCTATGCAGCATAGTTGCTGGTACCATTGTGGGCATCCTCTAATTCTCTCTTCGAACAGACCCTAGCCTCTTACCCCCTCTTACTCTCCTCTGAGTTAACATCATTGCTTCTTCATCTGGATCCCCATGAAAATACCTAAAGCAAACACCTTTCTCATCACATTCTATTATAGTTATTATTAATAATCTGTTTGGCCCGTTCTCATTCTACACTATAAATTAACCAGGTCAAATTCACCTTTGTTTCTCAAGATCTAACCCAGTGTCTTGCTCCTAGTGTATGCTCAGTACACGCTGAGTAGAATTCAGCTTGATTTCTAAGTTATTTTAAGTAGATTTGTTTCCCTGTTTGACTAATCCTTCCTGGCAATGTGAGGTGAGGTGGCACTAAGCACACACAACTATAACCAAGGGCAGAAAGTCTTTTAATGTTTTGAGTCTCAAGCTTCTTGACATTCTGATGAGTGCTATCAACTAAGAAAAAAATTGTTCATATGTGTGTTACAAACTTGGCATACCATTCCTGGATTCATGCACTAAAGCCCTTAATCTCCAGCTCTCTACTTTAAGAGAATGCTGTTTTCTTAATTTTTTTTAGGTTTGAAAATATTATGGTTATATTTTTAAAGATCCCTTATCTTTTAGAGATATATACTGAATTATTTTAGGAGGGAATGATATGACATCTGAGATTTGCTTTAATATAATTCTGTGACAGTGGAGGACAAGGGCTGTGAGAATATAAATGAGATAAAATTGACTGTGTTCTTAATGGTTGAAGGTGGGTGATGAGCACATTGGCTTGATTGTACTGTCTGTCTACTTTTGGATATGTTTGAAATTTTCCATAATGAAGTTTTTAAATGAAAATTTGGAAGTATTATATAGTTTCTAAGAAATTGTGTGTGTGTGTGTGTGTGTGTTTAGCACATCATCAGAAAGTAATATGAATACAAATGTTCTTTTTCTCTAGTTGGAGTGGAACTTATGCAATTATTCATTTAAGTTACACCTAAATATGCAAAGGACTGTCTTATAAACAGTACATTTCCATAAACCCTTCACATCACATTTTAACTTCTCCACAAAACTAAAAGGTAGGTGGCATTACTCAGCGCTTGTGCCACAGGTTTACGAACATCTTACTGGCAGTTAATCTTTTTTAAAAAAAATTTTTTTAGAAACTGACTAAGTAAATTGCAGACAAGTCTGAAAAAGGAATGCAAATGTATTTACTTTAACTGAGAAAATCAAGAGGTGAGTGAATTGGAGCTACTGATTTTCTTCTAGCCTCATAAACCAGCTGAGAAGGCAGTTCTCAAAAAAGGAATACCAAACTGTTGTGAGCAATATCAGAATTGTTAGCATAAGTATGTTAATCTA
>NW_007729774.1:366199-366600 GCF_000696425.1 Galeopterus variegatus | reverse complement strand
TACAACTTTATAACTTATATTTCCTGATGTTTAAATTTCTTTTATTATGTTTTGGGTGTATTAAATATCATTTATAACATGTCTTTCCAGACTTTGTTTGAAGGGTTTTTAAATAATATTTAATTACTATAAAACCTACCAATATTAGCAGGTCATACACAGGAATACTTCTCATTCTTAGCTCACTCTGAAGTCTATGTATTGAGGCCACAGATCTCTTTAGCAAGTATCTTTGGGGCAGTTGGGTGCCAAGTGGAATGATTTGACTTGTTCTAAATTTGGCGTGTGTTAAGTGAAGAGTGCCAAAAATGTTCAGATAGTTATATTTGTAAACTATCTACTTTGAAAATAGAGATTTAGGTAACTCACTGAATGAGCCATTCTTTGTTAAGTGCCTA
The DNA here is from genome assembly GCF_000696425.1 of Galeopterus variegatus. Lineage (NCBI taxonomy): Eukaryota > Metazoa > Chordata > Mammalia > Dermoptera > Cynocephalidae > Galeopterus > Galeopterus variegatus. The sequence continues at coordinate 366,202 of NW_007729774.1, read as the reverse complement.
AGA
>NW_007729774.1:362974-364274 GCF_000696425.1 Galeopterus variegatus | reverse complement strand
GTTCAGCTGAGGGCCAGGGTATAGATCCATGGTTTTCAGTGTTCCATTCCTTGTGGATGTCCATTATAAATTAAAAAGTAAAAACATGCACTTCTTATTAAAACATTAATCAAACAACTGCAGCCCAATGCATCATATGATGTCTTTTAATGTACTGAAGACTATTGGTGCTTAATTCGGACTGACAGATTTTTTGTGCAGTACTTGGAAGAAAGCTCCACCTGTTAGAAAACAAGAGCCATGAAACTTGCCTGATTTGGTCCCTGTTGCATCCCTATTGACTAGCACCAGGCCTGGTCTGTTTGGTAGACAAACAAGTGAATGAATGACTATTTATATGTTTGAACCTTTTTCAAAAATGTAATTGATAAAGTTTGTAGCTCTGTACAAGCCTCCCCCCCCCCCCCCCCCCCCCCCCCNATGTTTTTCTCAGTGTACAAGGTAATAGAATGGGGCTATTATAAACAGGAAAGAGAACCCCAAGTAGCTGGTGCAGAGGAAACTGCTGGCTAGAGGAAAAGGATGTAGTGTTGGTGTTTGGGAGCGTGAAGATTGTGTTTTTGTGAGGGTTGGGCCTCTGCAGGAAACAATTTAAAAACTAGATCCTATAGTGCTAGAAATTATGGTGCCATAAATTTCCTAATATGTGTATGCCCTTAAGAAGCAGTGTTTTTGTTAAATCCCCTGTTTAAAGATAAATGATTTTTTTCCTTAATAGAATGCTATGGAGAACTATTTGGCATTTTGGAGGTAACATATGCTATTTATCCAAGTGCTGAACTAAACTTTAAACTAATATTTATGCTCTCTTCTGTCTAATTCTAAACTGTAAAATCTATGAGGCAAATAATGAAAAAGCTGGCTTTGAAAATCATGTAAATAACAATACAAGATACTGCAACAACTTTGATTGGATCTTTGCAAAGTACGCTGACTGGAAGACAGTTGATCAGGTTCTGGCCCTGATTCTTTCATGTGTGCAAGATCCAGATGGGCATTGATCTTACCGCTTTGATCTTCAGTGTAGTACCACCAATGCTAAAATTGAACGTATGACCTCAGCCAAGTGGTTTGACATCTCAGAACCTTATCTGAGGTTCAGCTGAGGGCCAGGGTATAGATCCATGGTTTTCAGTGTTCCATTCCTTGTGGATGTCAATTATAAATTAAAAAGTAAAAACATGCACTTCTTATTAAAACATTAATCAAACAACTGCAGCCCAATGCATCATATGATGCCTTTTAATGTACTGAAGACTATTGGTGCTTAATTCGGACTGACAGATTTTTTGTGCAGTAC
>NW_007729774.1:357024-361661 GCF_000696425.1 Galeopterus variegatus | reverse complement strand
TTTGGACTTATGCTCACCACCACCTTTGAGTTTCCTGAATGTCCATTACCATGTTTTTTTTTAAGCAATTACTCCAGTGCAAAATTCTCCCATTGGTGAATGGTCTAGGACATTATTTTTCTTCTAGAACGTTCTATTTTCCTCTTATCCTTGATTGAAGCACACTAAAGAGAGGAACACACTTCAATATCCCTTACCGTAATGATTTGTCTTCTGACTCTCCATTTGAACTAATAGTCACAAACACTCCCACCAGTTTTAAGTCTATGAGGTCCTGATAACCTGACTTGTTCTCTGGTGTGTGATACTCCACTCCTTGCTGATTTTCATCTCCTGGTTTTCCTCACCTCAGTTAGGGAGGTCATTGTTGTATATGCTGTCCATAAACTCCTTAAGTGGGAAGTAAATCTCATATAAAAATCATCTTTTGCCTTCATTAAGTAAAGCTCAATGTCTATTTAGGTTCCTTCCAATGAAATAGCACTTTCCTACAGGAAAGAACTTGGGAGATGAGAATCCTTTTTCATAAGTATTACCTCTGTCTTTTATTCAGTGTAGGTGAAAATTTCAAATGAATAGATATTTTCTGAAAGGTTACATAAGACAATATTGAGGGGTTAAAATTATCCTTTCCAGGGAATGGGTCTAGGACATGAGGTTAGAATTGAAGGGTTGGGAAGTGGACATTTTACTTTATACCCTTCTATACTGTGTTACTATTATTATTTTTTGCCATCAGTATATTATCACTTTGTACATTTAACCAGCTAATTAAAATAAAGGAATATAGAGACCATCTTGGTTTTTTCTAAGTTTAAAACTACAGCATGATTAACAAACCTCAAGGACATATTTCTCTCTAAGAAAGGTTCATGCTCTTCCTTAGGTGATGCACTAAAACATGTCTTTTTAAAGAAAGACTCTAGAGGATGTCATTGAATCAAGTCACATAATTCCCAGTTCTAATGCAAATATTTTTTTGGAAGTCACACTTCGGTGTAATATTAGAAAATATGGTAGAACTGAATTTTAAATTTTTTCTGTATGTATATACCTCCCTAAAATAATGGAGGGTTATACAGTATGTTTGAATGTGAACAATGGCTATTACTGAAAGTTAAATTTATAGTTTTCCCAATTTTCCCGTAAATGTTCTATAATATACATGATGAGCTGACTTGATAATCAGTAATTTTTAAGGGAATTATTTTCTTTACAATAGTTATTTTTTATACCTTTATCAAATAATCAAGTGGCATGCATTATGATATATAAAATGTATGACCTTATATTAATGAGCTAAACAAACATAATGATAACATGAAACCAAATCTTGGGAGATATAGACCTTCCAAGTCATCACCTTGTAAGATTATGTGTTAACTCTGTTGGTACTTCAATCACTCAATGCATTTTTCAAATTACTTTTTGCAAAATATTTCTTGCCTTTGAACACCACTCATGAAAATCATGCTTATTTCTTTCTAGTCACCCTTCATTTTCAGTTAAAAGTACTGTTATTACTCAGCTTGATTACCTACATTTTTATTTCTTTTCAATATTTTATTATTAAAATATCACACGTAAAAGGGGTATGTGTGTTGGGGATATGGTGTGGTTGTATATTGAAATAGACACAACAGCTTGCTTAAGTGGCTACCTGCTTTTTTCAACAGATTAGCCTTTGAATTATCTCTGGTGATTTCCTAAAATTAAATTCTCCTTCAAACAAAGAAATTTCTCATCATTGAAGATAATCAAAAGAATGTCCTTTAGACTCTGGGGATAATTCTAAAAAAAAGAGGTTCATAAATCTATTAATTAAAAGGAGTTTTGATTTAATGGTAGCATATTAATTTATAGTCTTTATTGAAGGACAAGATTATTTTAATGGGTAACTTCTGGAATGTATGTTTTTAATCAGTTATTTGATAACCTTTTGTACTTATATGTATATTGCTTTCATAAATATATTTAAAATATATAAGAAAAATAATGGGTTTTATTTAAAAATTTTTAAATCTTTTCTGTTCAGAAATTGTAACTTTTCCTTTAGGTATTTGTTTTGCATTAGCAGTGGTTAGAATTTCTTTTCTTTAGAAACCTTATGTCTTATTTTGTGCCCACACATATATTTGATTTTTGTTGGTTTTTGTTTTTGTTTTTGCTGTTGACTTTATTCTTTTCACAATGGTAATCTTATAACATTCAGTTTCATTTTATATTCTTCTGTATCTCTCCTCAATCAAGACTGTCATGTAGAAAAATATTTTCATGGCAGGAATAACAGGGGTGCAGAGTGTGATTAGTAGTGCATAGCTCAATTATCCCAAGGATTTTATGCAGCCTAGCGATGCAGTGGGGTCAGGAACCCCTTGTTCTGATGGAGCAGAAGGGCATTTTAAAATATCTTCTAGTACACAGGACAAAGAAATATTTACCAGAGTAAGGTATTTATTATACGCATCTTCAAATCAAGAGGTTTTGTTTGTTTGTTTGTTTTTCCTGGAGGGTGCAATCAATACTGTAGAGTTATTTTCAACTTTACAGCTGAGCAAATTCTAAGGGATTTGGGAGGTTATGTTACCTCTGTCTGTGGCAAGTTCTATTTCTAAGCAGTTCCAGAAACTACAAATTCTTCATGTCGTTCGGGTTCCTGGGCTTTTTCAGCTCCCCCAATTTTCCCCTTGCCCAAATTTCATTCCTAAAATACATATGGTTTCCTGTGTTTCCCTTTGCTCCATAGTTCTATGTATACAATTCGGGTTCCTGGGCTTTTTCAGCTCCCCCAATTTTCCCCTTGCCCAAACTTCATTCCTAAAATACATATGGTTTCCTGTGTTTCCCTTTGCTCCATAGTTCTATGTATACATAATAATTTTTGTTTCTGAGCCATTTGAGAGCAGGTGGCAGACACTCTGTGTCTTTATCCCTTATTACTTTAGTATGTATTTCCTAAGAATAAGACACTTTCTTTACAGAAAAACAGTGCAATGATAAAATTCAGTGAAGGTAACATAGATACCATATTTATATGTCTACAGTTTATACTCCACCTTCATCAATTGTCCCAACAATGCCACTATATATATGAATATATATATAGTATATAAATGTGTGTGCATTTGTGTATGTTTTCCCAGTATAGCATTCAGTCCAGGATTGTATACCACATTTAGTTACGCCTTTTCATTCTCCTTTAATCTGGAACAGTTCTTCAGTCTTTGTTTTTAGAAGACATTAACATTTTTGAAGAATGCAGGCCAGTTGTTTTGGAGAATGTCCCGAGATATGCATTTGTTTCCTCATGATTACATTCAAGTCATGTGTTTTTGTCTGGAATACCACATGAGCAATACCATGTCCTTCTCAGTGTAAAATATCTGAAGATACGTGATTGTTCATTGTTCCTTGGTTAAGATGTTGTCCTGTTTCTCCAATGTGTAGTTACTCTTTTTCCTTTTGCAATTCATGTGAAAATGCATTGAGGCTATGTAAATATCCTATTGATCATCAAGTACCTCCCAACACACACATCCATACAGGTTTAGCATACATTGATGACTATTGCATGAATCAATTTTTGGTGTGATGGTTGGAAAATTGGTGATTTTCTAATTCCGTGTTTTCTTCTCTATTTATTAGTTGGTATTCTTTTTGTTCCCATTACTGCAATGTCCTAAAGGAGGAAAAGCTTGTCTGTTTGTGCTCAGCTTCCTTTTTCTACCTCTCTCCTTAAATCCCATACTCTTGCCTATCCTCTACCCTACCTCTGACTATCATAGGATGCAAAATTACCAAGCTAAAAGTAAATGTTAGTATCAGAGTCTGAGAAACACTTATTTTATACATTCTAATTGTACTTTTGATTTTAGATATGACAATCTACTTAGTAATAAATTTGTTCTTTTGAAAATTTGACATTAATGTTTGCAAACATAAACAAGTATTCAGCAAAATAACTGCTTAGTTGCCATTGGTATGTTTAGAACTGTGTGCAAAATTTTCAGCTCTTGAGAGAAGGGGCCATCTGTAGTTTTGCTCACCGTTGTTTCCCCTAGAGCAGGGTTTTTCAGCCTCAGCATTGTTGAAATTTTGGGCCAAATAATTCTTTGTTTTGGGAGGCTGTCCTGTGCATAGTAGACTGCAGGTTGTTTAGGATCATCTCTCACCTCTACCTACTAGATGTCCAGTAGTACCCATCATCTCCCTTAATTGTGACAATCAAAAATGTCTCCAGATATTGCCAAACGCCCCCTGGGAGGCAAAATTACCAAATATTCCTGAGTAAGACCACTGTTCTACTACAGTGCCTGACACATAATAGGCACTCTAAAAGTACGATGCATTAATAAATATACTAAAACCACAGATGGATATTTAAGTCATTGGGTATTTCCTTGTTTTATGCCATGCTTTGCTCAAAATTTTCAGAATTTACAATTTCAGATATTTGTAGGTATGCAATTGTTATCACAATCATGTTGTCTTGTATACAAAGGTTCTTAAGGTCTTAACTTATCTAGAGCAGATAAAGGGCATTTTGCTATTCAAATACCCTGAAACATTCTATTTGAAGGATGAGTTTTCCAAAAGCCAAGGTGTGCTATATGGGTTGTGTGTGTGTGTGTGTGTGT
>NW_007729774.1:355346-356040 GCF_000696425.1 Galeopterus variegatus | reverse complement strand
TGTGTGTGTGTGTGTGTGTGTCCTTTGAAGAGTTGAGAGACATAAGAATGACATTAGCAACATTAGACTATCTGAGGATTGAATGAGCATGGCCAGTTGTTGGGGGAAGGGAAGGGTCTTAGAGAGAGTGCATCTGGGGAAAGCTCACACCCTTAGGGCATCTTGGAGATTGTGTTAAGTACAGGGCATGAGTTCATTAGTAGAGTGAAAGTATTTTAGGAGTTCATTTATACTTCTTAAATTTTTTAAAAAATATCTTCATTGAGGTAAGTGACATGTAATTGCCTTAGTTTGTTTTTATGAAAAGATTATACATGGGCATTTAAAATGTAACTTTTGGAATATTTCTGTTTTTATTTAAAAGGAAACAAAAAATCAGCATTTAGAACATAAGTAGGTATACTAATAAGTTTAAGGTGTGCAATAGTTTGGGAAACATTAAAATGAGAACTTTATCATGGTGCCTTTATGTTTTAAGGGAGATTTGGATTAACATATTTAACTCTTAGTGTTCTTTCTTTCACAACACAATTCCTTTGGGCTTTGATAATTCTTCCCTTATAAGGTAGTTCCTTAGCACAATTAAAAATTCCACCATTAATGCCCCTCACTGGAAAATATGTTTAGTAAATTTTTGAGGAAGGAACTATTAAGTTTCATGCTTTTTGAGAAAGATATTTTTGTTCGTTTGTAT